>NC_045614.1:182281968-182584999 GCF_009829155.1 Mustela erminea
TGAGAGAGCTGGACTTCACTGATCTACTATGTGCACACTCCAGAGCAAGGTTAACTCTTTGTGGTTCAAAGTTAAAACCTGGAGGAGATGTCACAAGAGCCTCTTGCAGTTTTTAAAGAGTAGTGAAATTTATGGGCTGCCGTAATGCAATCAACTCATGAGAAGAGGCAGGCGATCAATCACTCTGGGAGATGATAGATTACGTCTTAGTGGAGAGCAATTGAGTGAGAGACACTCCTCTACTTTCATGGGAGAAGATTTGGAAAAGTTGATTTTTTAAATTATTAAGAAAGTACTGGGCGCCTGGGTGGCTCAGTGGGTTAAGCCGCTGCCTTCAGCTCAGGTCATGATCTCAGGGTCCTGGGATCGAGTCCCGCATCGGGCTCTCTGCTCAGCAGGGGGCCTGCTTCCCTCTCTCTCTCTCATTCTCTCTCTCTCTCTCTCTGCCTGCCTCTCCGTCTACTTGTGAGCTCTCTCTGTCAAATAAATAAATAAAATCTTTAAAAAAAAAGAAAGTACTAACAGTGTACCCTCTCTATTGTCTGTCTACCCACTTTTTATTTCCACTTAAATGGATGGATAATAATAAAGGATATCTAGTGGCTTTTTATTGCATGCCAGTCTTTGATAGGAGGCTTTACATACATGACATAATTAATTTTAAAATATTTTATTTATTTATTTAAGGGAGGGAGAATGAGAGAGAGCATGAGGATGGGAGGGTCAGAGGGAGAAGCAGACTCCCTACTAAGCAGGGAGCCTGACGTGGGACTCATCCCAGGACTCCGGGATCATGATCTGAGCTGAAGGCAGTCGCTTAACCAACTGAGCCACCAGGCACCCCTTTACATTATGTAGTTTAATTCCCCCAACAATTCAAGTGGTGGTTGTTGTTGTAATTACTGTTGTTTAGATAAAAAATTAATTTTTCAGTTTATTCAGCAAATGGAGCCAGGATTTGTACCTATGCAGTCTACCTGCAGAACCTGGTACCTATCCCCCTGCAATACCGTGCCTAGCCAATTTTTAGAGTCACCTTTCCTTTATAAATATTCCTTTGGTACCTACTCTCATTTCTCTGCCTCTCTAAACTCTGATAATACCCTATGCTTACAAAGAAGTTACCATACAATACCTTCCGCAATTGTTTATGTGCATATGGACACATATGTGTGCATATACCTGATGTATACAATGAAGAAAAATACATATACTCTATGTATTTGCCAAATTTGCACATATACGACAAATTGGCTGGGGAGGATTTGAAGACAAGATTATATTTTAATAATCATTTCATTTAATTTAATATCTGTTATGGACTAAATTGTACCCCCCTAAATTCATATATTGAAGCCCTAACTCCTAACAGAAAGAACACCTCTAAGGAGATAATTTTTTTTTTTAAGATTTTATTTATTTATTTGACAGAGATCACAAGTAGGAAGAGAGTCAGGCAGAGACAGAGAGAGGGGCTGAGCAGAAAGCCCCATATAGGACTTGATCCCAGGACCCTGGGATCATGACCTGAGCCAAAGGCAGTGGCTTAACCCACTGAGCCACTCAGGCGCCCCTCTAAGGAGATAATTAAGGTTAAATGAGGTCAGAAGAGTGGGCTCTAATCCAAAAGGACTGGTGTCCTTATAGGAAAAGGAAGACACCAGGAGTGTGCACACACAGAAGAGGCCATGTGAAGACACAGGGAACAAGCAGCCATCTGCTTTTTGATCTTGGACTTTTAGACTCCAGAATTCTGAGAACATAAATTTCTGTTGTATAAATCACTCAGTCTGTGGTATTTTGTTATGGTAGCACTAGCAGACTAATACAGTATCCATCATAATAAGTACCTTCTATAAAATTGTTATTTTACAAATATTTAAAAATTATACATTAAAATCATAATGGGGATGATAAATTAGACACACCTTTACCTCAAATGTATGAGTTTAGAAGAATCTTATCTGCATGATATATGGAGTACAGGGCAGTGCTCTGAAGCCAGGTCTAGACTAAAAGTACCGTGCTGTAAATGTTGATTGTATTTCCACTGGCATGGATAAGCATTTGTCATCTCTAAAGAATTTTATAGACAATATGTTTTAAATAGTCTCGATTCTAACATGAAAAGTATTTGGCCTTAAAGATGTCGATTTCCACTGACTTCTGTGTTCAACAAAGATCTACAACACGCCCAGAAACCAAAATAGTCAAAGTACTTTGCAGGTAAACTGCTGATAAAAGGCTCTGGTGTATTAATCTTCTGAAATTAAAAGAGATTTGAGGGCTCCTTGTTTACTACAGGTGATAGTCTAGAATTGTGATAGCCACCTTTATCCTACAGATTTTTATGAAAATGAACATAATCCTAAAGGATTTCATTTGGCTTTCATGATAACACGAATAATGTGATAATACGCAATTTGAAAGTTTAAATTCCATTAAAATCATACTTAATGGGAAAATAGATTTACCATGATGAAGATCCCAAGGGCTTTATTCCAGGTCCTGGTCTCATTTCCACTTTCTCCGAGATTGTCATATCTAATCCATGAATCAGACATTATTATCTCTAGTTGTATTTCTATTCTGACTCTGGACTTACAAATTGAACTTTCTAAGGAACATTTCTGCTTTGAAGGCAGAGGCAATGCAAACAACAATTTCCCAGGTTGAACTCCTGATTTTATCCAACATCACCAATATCTATTTATTCAACTTCACTTTGTCTATTTTCCCCTATTTTAGAAAATGGTACTCATATCTGTCCAAACACTCAAGCCAAAATCATTGTCATTTTTAACTGATCCCCCTTTTCGTTTATTCAATCCATTTAATTTTCACCTGTCATTTTTAGTCCTTGGGGGAAAACAAACAAACAAACAAACAAACTAATGAATGGAAACTTAAGACCAAAAAAAAAAAAAATCATTAACAAGAACATGGATGATTTATAAAGATTTGATTCAATTATCTGGTAGAACAGAACTAAAGGCAAATAAAATGGAATAGGGAAGAATAGAGCTAAAGATTGTCATATCAGTAAGGCAAAGAGTAGGGAACTCGGGATAAAACTGCAAAGGAATTCCTATGTGCTGCGTATCATAAGCAGTGAGTCAGTAGAAAGGAAAATTGAGGAAACTGGAAACATTAAAAGTTTTACATGTTCTGGAGACATTTCATGGTAATTGAAAATGCAAGGCTTTAAAAAATGTTAGTATCATCTTAAATATATTTTACTAAAAAAATTGGGGCACTATGAACTTTTAAGATATATTAAATTACGTGTTAATATGATTGACTTTAGTCCAACGGATATATTACATTCTTATTTGCCAGTATACTTAGCAAAGAAATCCCAAGTCAAGCTTTGAAAGAATACTAATTTTTTGTTCATTTTGTTTTGCTTTTTAAAAAATGTAATCTTAATATTTTTTATTTAAACCATTGTCATTATGAAAACTCTTTTAGTGTCATTTATATCAAGAAAATGATGTTCGTGAATCCATTATAGAGCTGTTAAATCCAAACTTCCCTATAAAAAAGAAGGTGAAGGGGCGCCTGGGTGGCTCGGTGGCTTGGGCCTCTGCCTTCCGCTGGGGTCACGATCCCGGAGTCCTGGGATGGAGCCCCGCATAGGGCTCTCTGCTCAGCGGGGAGCCTGCTTCCTTCTCTCTCTCTGCCTGCCTCTCTGCCTACTTGTGATCTCTGTCTGTCAAATAAATAAATAAAATCTTTTAAAAAGAAAGAAAGAAAGAAAAAAAGGCGAAGCAACTCCTAATCTGAGTCTTGTATTAAGAAGCTTCTCCAAAAAAAGAAAAAAAAAAAAAGCTTTTCCTACTCACAAATATATTCAGTCTTAAAAAGCATACATTTCGAAATCTTCTGCCGCCCCCACACAGTGATATATATAGCCCTGCAATATAATGTATTCAACTCACGACGTTACAGTCCTTAAAGGTCAGTGTAGCTGATTAGGCACTCGCTCCTGTATCTCAGCCATCACCTCCCTCAGTTCCCACATCAGACTGACATGGCAAAAACCCAACTCCATCCAACAGAATCAAATCGACAGAAGCAGTGGATGCGAAGTGACTTTAACACTATGATTTTATTATAAGCAGACTAGAAATTGCATCAACAATTTCCTGACAATAGTTTTCGTGATAAAATTTTATACAATGCACTGTCTTCTTCTGACCCTGACATATGGACCCGTGGCTTATAGCTTTGAAATCTACCCCAGCATTTCAAACTTCTTAGTGATTTCTTTTTCTTTAGCACTAAAACAATGTGAACAAAGCAGGCTTTTTCCTCTTTCACTCATGAAAGCAGCTGTGGGGAAAGTGGGAAGAGAAAAGGTACTTTCAACACCTGAACCTGAGTTACAACACAGTTGCTTCAAGACCATGTACCCTTGAATGAGGAGCCTCAGGGTCTCCCCCCCGTATCATGGATTTAATGAGCCTCTCCTGTCAGCAAGCTGTTTGCACGTTGTAGGGATCAAAAAGGAACAATGAGCATGAATGTGGTTTAGACACTTAAATAAAATATGTGCTATTAAAGAACTACATGCCTGAGAGCGCTTGTTAGAATTGTGTCTCACAGCATTTGAAGGAACAACTTTTTACACCTTCTCCCCAGTATGTTAAATACTTACCTCAAAACTCACACCCAAGGAGGATTTGCTAGAACTAAAATTAAAAACTGCTATATTCAAACAAGTCTTATACATCTTGTTTTTCATTAATAAGGAGAAGAGTGATTCAATTTTTATATAGAACAATATAAACTTTGATTTGAATCCAGCTTTTGCTATGGATTTCTGAGTTCAAATCTTGATACTGCCCCTTGCTATCTGTGACCACTGTTACTTTAATAAAAACCCTGAGTCTGTATTTGTCCCAACTATAGAATATAAATTACTTATAATTCAAGGTTATGATAAAGTTGAAGTAAGATGATGTTGTTAAATTGCTCACACATAATGAGTTCTTACTTCAGAGTAGCTAATATTATTTTATATAGAATCAGGGAATGAAATTATTAAAGTTAGTTTGCAGTCTATTTTACCTAAATTAGAATATCACTCAATTTAACTTGTTATAATCCTGTCATGTTAAAATATGAGTGAGCTACACTCACTAAACAGTATGATGATTCTATTTGCGGAAAGAAAATCATTTTGTTCTCATATTAACACTGTACTATTTCTCTGTCTCTCTCTCTCTCTCTCTCTCTCACACACACACACACACACACACCCACAGGTGTACTTGTACTATCATCAATCTGTATTTTATAACCATATAACATTTTAACATATCTACTACTCTGTACATCACATCAGTTTAACAAGAATTCAGAATCGCATTTGCTGAGAGAATAGGAAAATCTATTCTGTGAAGCTAATTTTTCTTTAAAGATTTATTTATTTTGGGGCATCTGGGTGGCTCAGTGGGTTAAAGCCTCTGCCTTCAGCTCAGGTCATGATTAGGGTCCTGGGATGGAGCCCTGCATCAGGCTCTCTGCTCAGCAGGGGGCCTGCTTCCTCCTCTCTCTGCCTGCCTCTCTGACTGTTTGTAATCTCTGTCTGTCAAATAAATAAATAAATAAAATCCTTTAAAAAAAAAAAAAGATTTATTTATTTGTTTGCGAGAGTGCACAAGCGGGGGAAGGGGCAAAGGGAGAGAGAGGACCTCAGACTGCCTCTGAGCACGAAGCCTGATGAGGTGCTTGCTCCCATGACCATGAGATCATGCCCAGAGCCAAAATCAAGAGTCTGATGCTTAATTGACTGAGCCACCCAGGCTCCCCTAAGCTCCTAATTTTTAACAATGTTCTAGCAGTGCTAATATATGCCAAGGTAGCTAATTCTACACACACAGAATACTTAGAAATCTTTTAAATACTTGTTAAAAAAGTCATTGTATTAGTAATTTCAACATTCCAATATGCTAGACTATGTACAATTCTGCTTAATTTAAAAGACCTATCAGCCCCTGAAAAACCGTTACAGATTGTGAGAACCAAGCTTACCTTTCCTCTCATCATACAACTATTTTATTAAATAAAGACTTAAAAAATTCTTAGAAATGTAAAAGATGTAAAATAGTTATTTACATAATATTTTACATAACAAACTCCTTATGAGAAATGAGAATATTAAAATTTCAAAAGTACAGTCACAGTAAGTGGTAGGCGAGGCATGAAGATAAATCAAATCCTATTTTTTGCCATGCTGTGAAAAGACTGCTGGCTTTTAATCATCCTGATGTGCCATATGTAAATTCCATCAAAAAAGAAGTTTGGTAAATGTTATATTACAAAGCCGCAGGGAGCAAAGCTATTAATAAACATCAATTAAAATATATACCATGGTCTAGAGTCATTAATAATATCCTACTAATCTGGCTATGCATATCTCTCATATTTACTAAATCTTTCCCCTACTTTTTATGCAAACAACAACCTCTGAATTACCAGATGTCTGTCTACACACTCCTACTTTACTCAAGGTCACTACAAAGTTCTGCAGTAAAAGAACTACAAAAGCTCCTTATTATTCAATCTAGTGAAAAGAAAATGCAAGTAGAAACAGCTTCAGATAACCATCTTATATAAAAATTGATACAATCAATGAGAAATAAAAATCATTCTTGCCAAACCTGGAAAAAAAGTATCACTCAATCTAAAATAAAATAAAATAAAATTAATACAAAATAAAAGTATCCCCAAAAAGGCCAATTTTGAACACAAACTTTGATTAAAAAGCAAAAAGAATATTTAGGTAAGGCATTTTCAGGCCAACTTCTATGATTTATTATTTTCCTTTTTTATTGGGGTAGTTACTGTTCCTTTGAATTTGCTTTTCCTAATGAATCCCAGATACATTTTATTCTTTCTTATATTTGAATATTCTTCACTTAACAAATCCTCTCTTCAACTTTTCTCATATTCTTATCCTTTTTCTTCAAATTAGTTTTTCCCCTTACATCATAAATTATCTGTGGTTTGCTTTCTAGATAGCCCAGGATTTCGAAGTGGTCTAAGGCTCCTTTACCATGATATTCCTTCTCATGTGCTACAATTTCCCATGGCTTGCTGGGACAAACAAGAGTCCCTGAGTTTTGCTCTCTTTAATAGACCATCCTGTTGTGCCACACGGACCGCATGATGATACAGGTCTGACAGACCATTCCTTCTCCTCACAGCATTAGCATGAGATAGCCAACTGACCCTACAGGGTTACTCTGCTCGAGGGATGCTTTTTCCACCTAACCATGCTAATTTTCTTCTGTGGCTTCCAGGAATAAATTCTAGCCTGCAGTGTTATGCTGTACATTTCCCCTTTCCTTAAAGCTGAGAGAACAGTGGACAGAAGGAACGGAAGCTGCTTTGAAAAGAGGAAATATGGCATCCTACCAGGGAGACACACAGCACCAAGTATCACAGGGGTAGACAACATAATTATCCTTATCATTCCCCATGACCAGAGGCAATGACAAGAGGAAACAAACTCCTTCAAAGGGGACGGCATCATGTTAGATACAAGGAGTTGCACAAAGGATACTTGCAAAGCAATGTTTTATTTATATTGTACCTTAGACTTGCAAACAGAAATTGCCTAATTCACAAACTACTGCAAACCGCATAGAAAATGGAATCAACATTCCCAGGTGTCTATTTTAGAAGGACAGTTTTATTATAGGAAGTTTGTTATTTAGGGCCCATGGAGGGGTTGGTTGCAGAGTTCCACCTCTCCAACATATCCGGTATTTGTATGTGCATAAAGTGAATCCTGTCATACCTGTCTTCTGATTAGGAGAAATTTAATGCTTCAGCTCTTTGTAATGTTTGTTGTTTTGTTATAACTGGTGTGTAGATTGAATGGCAGGTGACATTTCATAAGATTTAAATAAGGTAAGAAATTAATCAAATTAACATTCTGCTTTTCTAAAGTATAATGAGTCATTTGCATATAAAGTGCAATCGAGTCTGTAAATACAAAATGAACTTCAAATTACTGAGGAACATCGTGAACTGCATTTGTTACATATTATAAAACAGACATGAAGAAAAAGGCTTGTAAATATTCTCAACTCCAAGCTGATTTATGATACATTTTGCGGCTGTAATGGCAGGCTTAGCTGCTGTAAGACCCAGAATTCCTTGTATCTAGAGAATTTATGACTTCAATTTGACATAAACAAAGAAAGTAGCCATTCCTAGCAATCATTTTCCTACCTGGATCTGAAAAAGCTCTTTAGACTATCACTCTGTAAGAAGAGCCCAAGACACAGACCTTGAAACATATTTATGCAAAACATAAATTACATAAAAAATTTTTAAAAAATGGAAAGCAAAAGTCAAGAGCTACTCGTTTTTACAGCTCTTAAAATGTACTTTAGACAACAGTCTTGTTCAGAGTTCAGTAGACACCTTTTGCAAAAAGCCAGACAGTACATATTTCAGGCTCCATGGGAGACACTGTTATCTGTCACAACTACTCAACATTGCCTTTGTAGGATAAAGCACTCATACGTAACGTTTCAACCGATGGGCATGGCTGTGTTCCCATTAAACTTTATTCACATTAACAGGCAATGGGCCAGATTTGACTGATGGGCCATAGTTTACCAACACACCTGGTTTGGAACAGTGCTGTTTGATAGAGCTTTCTCTGATGATGGAAATAGTCTATATCTACTTGTGATTATCAAAGACTTGAAATATGGTTAGTATGACTGAAAGATTAATTTTGTAATATATTTTAGTTCATTAAAATCCACATTTAAATAGCTGCATGTGGCTCGTGGCCACCATATTGAACAGTACCTATACAGATGGGGTTCTGATAGTAAACTGTTGAATAACAAGAGTTATGGGAAGCATTAACCTTCCAAGACAATGGATTGCTTTAAAATCAGATACCAAAAATGTTTACACAGAAATAAAATCAGTATTTTCCTAGGTGGATAGTGAACTTTTTTTCCTGAAGAATACAAAAAAGAAACTATCAACATATGGTGCACATCTGAATAAATATGGAGATTTCAAATTTGTTAGGGTTGAACTGTAATTTATCATTTTGCATCTTAGCTTCTTTGACAGTGGCATTTCTAAAAATGATAGGCTTAGAATATTTTACAATAGTAAAAGAGATCTGAAGAAAGGGAATTTCCAGCCTACCAGTAAAAAGATTTGCTCTTATCCTAGAATTTAAGGACTTATTCCAAATTAAATAAAAATCAATGACCAGAATTTAAACTAACTTTCTGGGCATCCAGATGGCTTCCATGGTGCATGGCTTCTGAGCTGGCTTAAGATCAAATCACCTCCTGCTTCTTGTTCTGTCTGTAAGCTGGCCCTTGATTATAGCTAATGACCCTTGGCTGTAATAATTCCTTAACATACTATTTATTCTATTTCTGTCTGGATTCACAGGACTTTCTTTTCTTTTCTTTTTCTTTCTTTCTTTTCTTTTTTTTTTTTTTTTTTTCAGGGGAAAAGCATCTGAAACAAGAACCATGATTCTGTTTGAACAACAGCAAAAAGATGCTTTGGCACCTGGGTGGCTCAGTCAAGCATCTGGCTTGCTTCAGGTCAGGATGCCCCGGTCCTGGGATTGAGCCCTGTATCACATCAGGGTTCTCTGCTCAGCAGGGAGTCTGCTTCTCTCTCTCCCTCCACCGCTCCCCCTGTTTATGTTCTTTCTCTCATTCTCTTCTTCTCTTTCATTCTTTCTCCCCCTCTTTCTCTCAAATAAATAAATAAATAAAATCTTTTTTTAAAAAAGATGCTTGATTTTTCCTTTTTTTGAGATATAGTTATGATGTCTTGGCTCATCCTATTTGTCATCTGAATAAAATTCATACAAGCCAAATTTCCATTTATACCTAAATTTGATGAAATTTCAGAAAATCATATATTTGCTTTCAGAAAATTTCAGAAAAGCATATATTTGCTTCCTTCAAAAATATTTTTTAATATTAGTTTTCAATTATTTGTCAGTGTTGGACCTTTTTAAGGATGTAAGTTTCCCATATGAGTCAATCAAACTCACCTGCTGTGCTATAGATTGCTGCATTAAAAACACTACCTCTAGTCCCTGACCTGTACCTCTTTTGGTCAGCAGAGGACAGGAAATACATGGTATGTTCATAAAGGAAACTACACAGACCAAGTTGCCTAGGTGACTCATTGGCCAAATATGGCCAAATGCAAAGAACTAGCTGCCCTGAGATTTTTTAAGGCTGCCATATTGCTTGAAGAGTCAATTAAATCTAAGGTTTCCAAATATTTTGCCACCAAACATTGATGTTTCTATATTTAAAATCACAAGTAGTTTTTATATGATAAGGATTTATGAGTGCAAGCAACTAGAGCAGAATGAGGTTAACTAGTGGAGAGCTGTAGCTCACAAATAGGGATTTACTCTACTTGTATTTAAAGATATTTAAAATACAAATACTTTCCTTGAAATGCACTTCCAATTTAAAGAAAGAACAAAAGATGAAAATTATACTCTAGGGAATAGGGGTAGCATACATATGCTTATAAATAGTGCTTTTCTCAATTTCATTAATTTCCAGCCAACAATAATAATTACTTTATTACAGTTTGAACAGCAAAAATATTGGCTGTAGTTTCTTCAGTATTATTAACATCAAAATACTGCCTACTACCTATTTTTATCATTTATAAAGCATTAAAACATAATCAGGTACCATTTATAAACCAATGAAATAATAGTAATCACAGAATTGGAGGACTAACTCCATGGAGCTATGAATGGTTCTGTGGGGGAGGAGGAGGAGGAAGAAGAGGAGGAAGAGTTGAATGGCTCCTCCTCCTCCATAATGGAGAATGGCTACTTTGTTTCATTTCATATATGTTTTTCTGTCTCTCGAATTTTATTTTCTTTCTTTAGAGATCATGGCTCTATATTTGGATTAGGGGGGAGAGGGGAGTAGAATAGTTTCTTTTATTTTTAATTTTTTTCTTATAGTTTTTTTTTACTTTTTAGAAAGGAGGGGGGAGAGAGAGAGAGAGCACACACACAAGCAGGAGGAGGAGCAGAGGGAGAGAGAATCAAGCAGCCTCCACACTCAGTGTGGAGCACTATAGGAGCTTGATCTCATGACCCAGAGATAATGACCTGAGCCGAAATCAGAGTCTGACACTTAACCAACAAAGCCACCCAGGTGCCCTTGGAACACTTTCCTTATGAGTATTTTCTTAAATATCTTTATTGGATATCACAGTTTGAGGGAATGTAATTGAGAAAACTGACCAGAAAAGCCAAAGTGTTACAAATAAACGCTTTAGGAAGAATGGTGAACACATGCTTGCAACTGTTAATAGTCACTTATATTAAAAATATGCCTCTGAGTAAAATTTAGCAATCATACATATTATTTCACAATCCCCTAATCTCTTTTGTTTATGCCTTCGTGCTCATTCTTCAAGTGGTAAATCATCCTCAGACCATGAAAAACTAAGATTTCCAAATAGTTTATCAGAGTTTAGATGGCCACAAATAAGCTGCTTAAAACAGAAACCACCACTACCAACAATTTGAAGATTTTTCACATCTTGTTGGTTCTCATCTTCAGAAGTGGAAGAAAACTATAGTTATTTTTCAGCTTACTAAAATCAATACATTAAGACACCGTATTTAGTCATGAACTTGTGAAGAAAAAAAAATAAATGAATCAAAATGATCAAGGAGAAGAAAATGCAGAAGCTGCTTCTTACTAGGCAATCATGATTTTAGTGGAAGAATGTCAAATGAATAGATTTCATCAGTGCTAGGTCTTAAGTGGAGAGAGAGGGGAAACTAACACATACGAAGCTAAAAGATTTACACATTCAATTCTCAAAATGTTCTGATGAATATGGCATTTGTATGCTCATTTTATTGAGAAGATTGTCTGAGTTTCAAGAATATTGAGGAATCCTCCTGATGTCATCCAGTAACAGAGTTTTGTGTTTTTTTTTTTTTAATCTTTTTTAACATATACCAATTTGATTATGAAACCTACAATATTTTGCTAGGACCAAAAAAACTACCCTTTATTTAGGGATTGCCTTCTTAATGACGACTTGTTAATTGCCTTTTATGTGTCAAATTCTGCCTGGTGCTAAGATTATGATGGTAAACAGGAATGAAATGGTCTGTGACCCTACCAGAGTTTACCAAGTGGGAAAAAAAAATCATTACACAAACAAATACAGTTAAATGTGTAATTATATATTTTGAAAAATGTCGTGAAGGTAAAAAAAAAAATAGAGACTTAACAGAAAGAATAAGAGAGGGACTAAATTTGTAAGGTATTGGAATTCAGAGAGGGCATCTCTAAGAAGTTAACACTTGGGCAGAGATTTGAAGATAAATTAACCAGGAGAAGATTGAGCATGAATATCCCATGTAGAAGGAACACTGCCATGTAACACTATTCTCTGGGGGTTGGGGGATACATTTCAAGAGCTGAGGGAAGGTCAGGATGGAGAGGAGCAGTAAATGAGGGGGGGGTCGGGTTCCACATCGAGTGCCAGTCATGGCAGTAGGTCCCAGAAGAAGATGGTGAAACATGCTTTAATTTACTATTTCAGGCAATCATTAAAGAGTTTGAACAGAAAAAAAACAAAAAACAAAAACATGATTATCATGCACTGAATGTCTGTGTGTACCCCCTAAATTCATATGGTGAAGCCCTGACTTTCGATATAATGATATTTGGGTCTTTTGGGAGGTAATCAGGTTTGGATAAGGTCAAAACAGTGGCGCCTCACGATGGGGTTAGTGTCTTTGTAAAAGGAGGAAGAGACCAGAGCTTGAGATCTTTGCCTTGGGAGGATAGAGCAAGGAGATAGATGTTTTCAAGCCAGAAAGAGAGCCCTCACAAGGTAATCAAATTAACTGCCATCCTGATCTTGGACTTCCAAGCACCCAGAACTATGAGAAATAGATCTTGCTTGTTTACACATCAAGTCTATGGTATTTTGCTATACCAACCCAAGCTAAGAGAATGACTAAACCATAATTTATGGTTAGAAAGAATAATCTTGGGGACCTGGGTGGCTCAGTGGGTTAAGCAGCTGCCTTCGGCTCAGGTCATGATCTCGGGGTCCTGGGATCGAGTCCCGCATCGGGCTCTCTGCTCAGCGGGGAGCCTGTTTCCTCCTCTCTCTCTCTCTGCCTGCCTCTCTGCCTACTTGTGATCTCTCTCTGTCAAATAAATAAATAAATAATCTTTAAAAAAAAATAAAGAATAATCTTTAGCAATTAGAATTTAGCATTAAATGAATAGCATACTAAAAGAACAACAAAGTGTCACATACACTGGAGATTAATTTAATTACCTGCTGAATAAATCAATGGATACAAGTCAAGATTGGCAGCTCTCTGTGCTCTAGCCCAAAGAGTAGTGTATGCATCTGAATGATACCCTATCAACTGCTTACCTGTCATAGAAACATATCGTTGTCAACTATAAGCAGAAATTGCAGGTGTGCTTAGAAAATGCCCAGTCACTACTTGCTCAAAATCCCCTTTCATTCAGTTAGTTATGAATGGAGAGTGACTCAATCAGAAATTTCAGGTTTGAACTTAAGATTTCATTTCATTATCTTTGGAAACAGAAAAGACATTACAATACAAACTCTGACTTTGTATCCGACCTTGAACGATCTATTCCACTTTAATAACCTCATTTGTAAAATGGCACAGTAATTCTTTCTTGACAGGGTGGTTGGATCAGTAAGTGATGCATGTAAAGTTCTGCAATGCTTAAAATGTATTTACCAAAGCTAACTATTTCTCTGATTTGGTTGTCTTCCTCTTAAACAAGTAGAAAGATTTGGAAAGTCAATTATCATTTCTAATCATGTGAAAGGAATCATTTTGTTCATCTGTTTGTTGCTTGGCTTTGTTTTTCCCTGAGAGAAGAATTTTATGAGAAGGAAATAAACAACGTAAGTTTGGATGTTTGAGATTTGGGGTCAGTACGGGAGAGGTACATGGCATGTAATCACCAAAATCAATATTGTGCTTTTGGCATACTTTTGCCTAAACAAATCCTTAATTTTACTACCATAGCAGATATAGTCATGGCAATATACTAATAGTAGCATTAGGTGTGGCCGTAGTCATAACTAAAATTCACATGATAACTGTTCCATATTAGGCCCACTTCTAAGCATAACACTCATAGGTAAGTATATGATTTACTCCCATTTTGCAACTAAGAATGCTGAAACACAGTAAGGTTAAGCAATTTGTCAACTGTCACACAGTTACTTTAGGGAAAGTTGGACTTGGAACCCAGGAAGCTTACTCCAGGTTCTGAGCTCTTTGACTACTGAGCTATAAAGAGAAAGAAAGATCCTCTGTGTGCATGAGCATGCTGTTGTTTCCCCTCTATTATGCTAGGCTTAAGCTATTCTGGAATTTTCTTCACAGAAAGGCCTGGGCAAGCATGGCAGCAAACGGATGTGTGGCACTCAGGGGACCTACAATGATTACAGCAGGCAAGTGATAGAAGAGGTTGCCGAGCATAGACACATGAAAAAGTGACAAGACAGATCCCTGAGAGCTTGGCCTGTGGAAAAATGTGTAAACTTGAAAGGTGATACAAAGGTGGATTTCTGTGCTTGTGAGATTGTGGCAAAAATGGCACGTGTTTCCAAACTGCCGATAGGCGACACAGAATCAGACTGAGAAATACAGTCTCAAAGATCATCTATGAGAAATGGACTGTTAAAACATTTTACCAAAGAATATTTGACAGAGAGGGAGATGAACTCAAAATAGACCAAAAGAAAATGTCACACTGAAAGAACATAAAATACTACTACTAGGGGAAAAAAATGTAATCTTCACTATAATGATTCAGAGTGCTGCTAATGCAAAACATTTTAAAATACTACCATAAAATAGTAACATATGATTTTAAGAGTGGTTATGACATTTGGCAGGCCTCGAGAATTCCGTTTTTTTTTTTCTTTTTTGACATTGTCAATTTGTAGTGTTCAGAGAGAAGTTTATGTTCTATCATAAAGAATAACCAAAACATGTTGAATCATAAACTGTAAAAAGTGGTAGCTGTCTCTGCCTGGAGAGCTTCTGATATTTTTTAGGTTTTAATTAAGAGTCTTTTGAACATGCCATAGCCAAATACAATATTTTAAGAAACCAACAACAGTGCAATTGATACAATTAATACAAAATATTAATTATTGTGTATATAAGATTAAGTATAATACAATTAATATAAAATCTTAATAATTGTATATTAAATTAAGTGTAATACAATTAATGCAAAATATTAATTTTGTATATAAAATTAAGTTCACTTGCTGAAAATAGCATTTTGATTATTTACTATGATGTGAAATTTATGGAATTAATAGGGCATAACTATGGATTCCATAGAATTTTAGGTATATTTTGTGTATGGAAGAGCAAATGCTAGAGTGTTATGTTTGAAAATCCTGGTATAGATTCATATCCTTAAAAGAATATTAGTATAAATTATTTTATGAAAGAGAGGCTTAAACTCTACAGAAATGAGTAGAAAAAAGCATGGATCAAAATTGAACTGGGTTTGGGGCACCTGGGTGGCTCAGGTGGTTAAGTGTCAGACTCCTGGTTTGGGTTCCCATAGGATCTCAGAGTTGTGAGAGCAAGCCCCATGCCAGTTTCTGTGCTCAGCATGGAGTCTACTTGAGATTTTCTCCCTCCCCCTCTGCCCGCCCACCTCTTTGCTCACAACTTTCTCTTTCTAAAATAAAATAAAAAAAATAAAATATTAAAAAAAATTAACTGGGTTCAAATCCTATAGAAAATGCTTGCTCATTTCGTATTGTCAAACATGATTACCTACTTAATGGAAATTCAGTTTCCTTAGCTACAAAATAGAAGTAGTTATTTTTACAGAGTTTTGAGATGGTAAATTATAATATAATATAAAATTTTGTGATGGTAAATTATAATATAAAATGCACATATTGGACATTAATGTTTATGTAAGTTGATATGGAACCATACCTATTTCAATGGAAAATAAAACAAATATTTTAGGGACACCTGAGTGGTTCAGCAGGTTCATCTTCTACCTTCTGCTCAGGTAATGATCTCAGGGTTCTGGGATCGAGCCCCGCATCGGGATCTCTGCTCAGCGGGGAGCCTACTTCCCCCTCATGCTCTGCCTACTTGTGATCTCTCTCTCTCTGTCAAATAAATAAATAAAATCTTTAAAAAAATTTAGGTTATCTGTTATAAGCTCCATAGTGTGCTTGGTGTTTTGATCTTCAGTTTAATCTTGTAATTATAGAATTATTAATTCAGTTATTGACATGAGAAAAGTGAGTCTAAGATATACTATGTCATTTGTTCAGGGTCACAGAGTTATGTTCCTGCATTTTTATACAGGGTGTTTGATAATATCACATTACCATGCAGCATTAAAAATTTTTAAAAGATTTTATTTATTTATTTGACAGATAGAGATCACAAGTAGGCAGAGAGGCAGGCAGAGAGAGAGGAGGAAGCTGGCTCCCTGCCAAGCAGAGAGCCCGATGCAGGGCTTGATCCCATGACCCTGAGATCATGACCTGAGCTGAAGGTAGAGGCTTTAACCCACTGAGCCACCCAGGCGCCCCCAGCATTAAATTTTTGTTGTGTTTTGTCTTAAATATATTTTCATAATTCGTAGTACAAAAAAACCTGGGATGTGAGGATATAAAGTATGTATCTTTGTGTGTATGTAAGAGAGAAAGAATGAGAGAGAGAGAGAAAGAGAGAGAGAGAAGGAGAGAGGAGGGAAGGAGATATCTTCCCATGAAGTTCCAACTCTGCTAGAGCACTTGCAATGAACCAAAATTTACATGGAAAATTACTCTGCTCGAAATTTATTTTAGATGGCCAAAATGCAATAAGGACTAGATACACATTTTCACTGAAGCAAACAAAATATATGAAATAGCAATTTATGAGATATTGTTTATCAGACAGTGAATAAAGGACAGTGAACCCTGAAAGATGGAAAACAAATAAGGTGAGCCCTTAAAATACTCCATTTTACTTTATTGAAGATTTTCATGTTTCACTGCATGGAGAGGAAACCCAAGATGAGCCTAGCTGACTCCCAAAGTGGCCACAGGTCTTAAAACAGAGTGCCAAAAATAATAATAATAATAATAATAATAATAATAATAATAATAATAATTGAGTTTTTGAACAAAAATGAGAGCAAGATAGTATGAAGTTTATAAATATGTAAAAGTAAAATGTACAGCAATAATAGCATAAATGTTGGGAGAAAAAATAGAAGAATACAATTGTAAGGTTCTTTTCTTCTATACTAAGTGATATTATATCTTGGAAATAGAGTGTTGTAGGTTAAAGATGTAAACTGTAAACACTTACCAATTACGAAAATAATAAAAAAAAAGTTACTGATAATAAGCCAGAAAGAGGGGAAAATGTGGAAGCATAAAAATATTCAACTCTTTAAAAAGAAAAAAAGAAAAAGGAAAATGAGAACAAATTAAAATAATTGAAAAGAGATAGAAAGATGATAGACTTAAAGGTAACCAAATTAATAATCACATTAAATACAAATGATTAAAAGATAAGAAATGCCCCCAATTAAAAGACAAAGAATATCATATTGGGGAAAAAATAAGACCTAACTAAATGCTACATACTAAAAACAAGCTTTGAATAAAAACATACAAATATGTTGGGATGCCTGGCTGGCTCAGTCAGTAGAGTACGGAACTCTTGATCTTGGTATCTTGAGTTCAAACACCCCCTTGGGGTAGAGTTTACTACTACTGCTGCTACTACCACTACTAATAATTATAATAACAGTAGTAATAATAATAATAAAACAATTCTTTAAAAAAATCATTAGAAAATAAGATACAAATAGGGTAAAAGTAGAAGGATGAAATAACACATAGCATATTAACTCTTATAAAAGAAGGCTGGAAATGGCCACAGTCAAAAAAATCTGGAGACAACCTGACTGCTAAATGTAACATAGTATCCTGGATGGGATGAGAAATGGAAACATGACATTAAGTTAACACAGAGGGTCTGAATAAATTACAGACTTTAGTTAACAATAACCTACCATTGTTGGTTTACTAATTGTAAAAATGTACTATTTTCATGGTAAATATAAATAAAAGGGAAAACAATGTGGGGTAGATGTAGCCTTACTGTACTATCTTCATAATTTTTCTATAAATCTAAAACTGTAAAATCTCAAGCTAAGTCTAAAAAAATCTAAAGAGAAACCATAAAATGATAATATTAATATTAGACAAAGTAGACTTCAGAGCAATGAATATTATCAGGAATGAAGAATGTCATTTCTTAATGATAAAGGTTATCAATACTTTAGAAGTATATAAAAATCCTAGAGGCACCTGGGTGGCTCAGTGGGTTAAGCCTCTGCCTTCAGCTCAGGTCATGATCTCAGGGTCCTGGGATTGAACCCCGCATTGGACTCTCTGCTCCCCCCCTCTCTCTGTCTGCTGTTCTGCCTACTTGTGATCTCTCTCTCTCTGTCAAATAAATAAATAAAATCTTAAAAAAAAATAAAAAATAAAAAAAATCCTAAACATTTATGCATATAATAACATAAATTCAAATGCGTGAAACAAAAAGTGATGCAACTGCAAAGAAAAAGAAATCCACAAACATAGTCTGAGATTTCAAAATCCCTGCTATAGACTCTGTGTCTCATGTCCCAAATGTTGAAATTCTAACACCCAACGTGATGGCATTAGGAAGTGGGACCTTTAGGAGGTAAACAGGTACTTGCAGGTAGAGATTTCCTGAATTGGTTAGTCTCCATATCAGATAGACCCCAATAAGCTCTCTGCCCCTTCTCCCATGGAGAGACACAGCAAAAAAATGTACATCTATAAAACACGAAGACCCTCAGCAGATACCATATCTGCTAGCACCTAGATCTTAGAATTCCCAGCCTCTAGAACTATGAGAAATAAATTTCTGTTGTTTATAGGCCACAGAGGCTATGATTTCCTGTAATAGCAGGATATCATATTGACTTAGAAAACCCTTTTATCAATAACTGGCTAAAGAAGTAGTCCTAATATTAGTAAGGGTATAGCAAATCTGAACCATTCTATTAATCAATTGAACCTGACTGATAGTTTAGAACATTCCGTCCAGCAACACAGGATTACATATTCCTCCCACGTTTACACACATCTTTCACCCAGATAAAATATACTATACTCTACAATAAATTTTAATAAATTTAAAATTACTCAAGTCATACAAAGTATACTCTCCAAACAATGGAATTAAATAGAAAATTAAAAATAGGATGTTTTCTTAAAAATTTTTAAATATTGGGAACTAAGTAACATACATCTATATAACTGAATGCAAGTGAAAAACAACATATGACAATTTGTGAAATGCTGCCAAAGCTGTACTGAGAAGGGGCGTTATAACACTAATTATCTATATCAGAAAAAAAGAAAGTTCTCAAATTAATGGCATCAAGTTTTACATATGAAGCTACGAAAAGGAGAGCAAATTACATACCAAGTAAAGACAAAGACAAAGAATAATAAAGATCAGAAAGGAAATTAATCAAATAAAAAAACAGAAAAACAAAATTTATTGAAACAAAAAGCTCAATAAAATCAATCATCCCCTGGTCAATATTATTTTGGAGGTCATAACTCACAAAGGAGAGGGTTTTCTAGTTTTGTTAGAGATAGTTTCTTGTGGGTGATCTTCATAGTGTTTGAAGATTTCCTCTTAACCTGATGTCTATATATTCTTTGGTATTAAAAAATGAATGGCCTCCTTAAATTATATCTGCCTCCAATTGATTAACAAAAGTTAAATCTATTTCTGATTTGACCAACCTACAAATAAGCTGTTTAATTTTCTTGTTGGTCTAAGGTGTGTATATAAGCACCAGGGTTCATTTTCCGCTTATCTACAAATAGGCTTTTAAAAACTTTATCTTACCTATTTCATTTTTTCTCCTTGTGGTCATACCTTTCTCCAGTACAGACCCAGTATGTTCTTATGCTCTAATGCTTCTCCAGCGAAAGAGGGGGAAAAAATCAGTTTCTTACACAGTGACAGACTCAATCCTACGTTATTGCTTTTACTGAGGATATTTGCAATTGAAGCTGAAGGAAACATTTCAGATAAGCAAGCAATAAAACAGATACATATTTTAGAAAAGGAGTATTTCTCCTTGCCAATGAATGAAAATGTGTATGAGGAGGTAGCCTGGATGGCTCTGTTGGTTAAGCATCTGATTCTTAATCTCAGTTCTGATCTTGATCTCAGGATTGCCTGAGTTCAAGTCCCACATTGGTCCCATGTTTGGCATAAAACCTACTTAAAAAAAAAAAAAAGAAAAGAAAAGAAAAAAGAAACTGTGTGTGTGTGTGTGTGTGTGTGTGTGTGTGTGTACACATACCAAAAGGTTTTCAGTTACCATTTTATTAATATGTACATTAAGTATTTTACTTATATAATTATATTTTCCTGTTCAAATTGTTCTGTGAATTATGTTCGATTATTGACCCCATTTTATAGATAAGGAAAGAGACACATAGCTCTTATCTCTTGCCCTAGTTCATGCATAAACAATGAACCCGGGAGTCAGATGTAGACACAACTAACTCAAATTTCCTTTACAACGCTCCTTCTTCTATGACTGATGCAAAATTAAAACATGTTTGGTCATTCATCAAAACACTAAATGTTGGAGGCTTTCTATTTACAAAATATTCTCTTTTAAATGTGAGAAATAAATCAAGACAAAAGGAAATCTGTCCTTACCTCTATGTTACTTCTAGGTAGTCTATAACTTATATGGGACATATGCATGCAAATTAATATTTAATCTAGCTAATGTGCTGGGGTATGGTCAGAGGAGGTGTTTGTTTATGCTTTTCCCTCAGGTTTCCTTGCATTTCTGAGGTAAGTGAGCTGCAAATAATATAATCCTGTTTCCTGGTAATATCTGTCTTATAGTACTGTATACTTTTAAGGAAAAAAATATACTAAATCCCCAGGATTTACGGCCTTACATATGGCCTCTCTCTTTCCTTCCCTCTTTTCTCTTTCCCAGAAGCTTCTTGATGCTGGAGATCCAGAGGCTACCAACCCTGTGTCTGTTACTCTCTCATCCCTTGGATTTAGACTTTTGACACATGCCTTTCCCATTTTAAACTTCCGAACATAGTAACTGTGTTTGTCCACTGCTTCTACTTCAGGCAGCAAATTCACAAGCCCCTTGTCTTCTTTGTGGAACAGAACAAAGAAGGAACAGAATGGAGTCAAACAGAAGTTAAGAGATGTGGTCTATAAACCCGTTTCTCTGAAACTGCATTTTCCAGACTTATTCAAAGTCATAACAATTAGAATGAATTGCCATATAGAGTTTAAAAATATCAATATTTGTTACATTACATCTTGCCTACACTATTAAGTTTTTGATAGTTATTTAATGGAATTACCTCTATACCATAAAAGAATGACAGAAATTACATATTTTGCATTTATTTGTGTGGCATGGACTGAATGAAGCATTTCTACAAATGTCATTTAATTAACTTGCCTCAAATCTAACTTAAAAAGATTAATTACTATGAGGAAAAGGAAAAATGACTTTTTGAAATTTTCAGATTATCAAATTATTGTTATGTATATTAAAATATAGTTGGAAAAGGTGTATGTGTGACAAGGAACTGAAGAGGAAAGAAACAGGCAAGGGAGAGCATACAATATGATTTAGAAATGAAAATAAAACCTGGGTGAATAAAGAGAACAGTAAAGACAGAAGAAATCATAGTAGGATGAACTCGATGAGAAATCTACAAAAGTATAAGGGAGACAGAAATACTTTATTTAACAAAAGAGGGGTGTTTCCCAAACCCACAAATATTCAATCAGAGCCCTGAGAAGATCATTTGCTAAACCAGGACACCCTGAGACAGTGATTATTACTACTTCTGGATCTATAAGCTCGAGGGGGGGCTTACATCCCATCAGGATGAGTGCTTCAATGCAGTATTCTTTTCACCACTTAAAGATCATCACCACATAAGAATACAGGAAAAGACAGTGTTTTATGTCATTTCCTGATCTTTTGCTGAATTTCTGACTGACCTTCCATAAATATCTTAAACTTTCTGCAACAATTCTCTCACCTGTCAAATGTGAATGTATTCTATGAACTCACTGAATATGTAAATTAGCTACAGGATTTTAAATTTTCTGCAGAAGATTGGTTATCTTAAATACCCATTGTGCTTTAAATAATAATTAAGGAGCTTTAAAAAATCCATTTGCTTACTTTTGTTAATCTCTAATTACTTTTCATTTTCAAAATATTCATTTACAGAAAGGAATTACTTTCCTTGAAAGTCACGTGCTTAGAACTGTTAAGGCAAACAAATTCTAAACACCACTTTGTTTCAATAAACAAAGATGGAAACATAAAAGAGTGACCCAAATCATCACACTTAAATGCAAATGACATTAATAAGCATATAGCCATAAGTAGCTGATAACACTGCGTGCAACAAAATGAATATAGTTAGCTAAGATCTAGGAAGCTTTCATATATGGATATTGAGTTCTTCTGAGGAAAAAATCTAATTCCTCAAGAAGATTATTACAGTTTCCTTAGTTAAGTTGTATAATGGATTTCCCTAAAATTAAGGAAAAATAATAAAAGTATATACCTGTGATACATCCAAAAGTTAAACAGAGAATACAATCATGCAGTAAACTGAACCTAAAATATCAGCTTTTCTTAATTGTTCTAGATATTTTGAGGGAAAGTGAATTTACATTGGCTTTTTCTAGAACACGGTTTTTATTTTCACCATGCTACTGGAAAGTTGATTACATTAGAAAAAGTAGATCATTGATAATGTTATGAGTTAAACAGGAAATCAAATGGTATAGCATATCTCTTGGTGTGATACCTAATCACTGGTTGAGAAAAGTTACATTGTACCACTTTTTTTTTTTTAATGGAATAGCATATATTCTCACTGGAAACTGGAAATGCCCATTCTAACTTAATTATCAGAGTTTAGCACATTAATAAACCATACTGTAAACTTTTCTGCAAGGGACAATAATGCTATCCACCTCTCAATCTATCATGATTTGGAGGCAAAATAAGTTATTATTTTTTTAAAAGAACACATACATTTAGTAACTGGTATGTCCAAAAATTTCTAGATCAAATTTACCGAAAATCAATCTGATTTACTTTTCTTTAATGTACTCATCTAAAGGAATTGATTAAGACAACCAAACGAATTTACATTACTTTTTCCCATCTAACCTAAACTAATGATGGCTGATGAGTATCTAAGACGAATTTGTGCAAACATCCAAGTTATTGGAACTTATATCTATAAAAAATTCACAGATAATATTGTTTACCCTTGGTTCTAAATGAAGAGTTACAGTTTATATCTGTAACAATGTCCTTTAATTAATCATACATATTAAGCATATCATGCATACAAAATTAAAATGAATAAACATATGGATATTTCATATACATCTCCAGAGACAATAGATTTTAATGCCTATGTTTGAAAAAATTAATATTAATTGTTAATAAAAATACATGTTCTGTTTTGCAATATATTTTGCATTTTTTACTCAGTGAAGAAGAACTTTCTTTCATTATGCAGTCTCTTTCCAAATTCAGTGGGCATTAAAAAAGCAACGTGGGGCGCCTGGGTGGCTTAGTGGGTTAAGCCGCTGCCTTCGGCTCAGGTCATGATCCCAGGGTCCTGGGATCGAGTCCCGCATCGGGCTCTCTGCTCAGCGGGGAGCCTGCTTCCTCCTCTCTCTCTCTTTGCCTGCCTCTCTGCCTACTTGTGATCTCTCTCAGTCAAATACAGTCAAATAAATAAATAAATAATCTTTTTTTTTTTTAAGATTTTATTTATTTATTTGACAGGCAGAGATTACAAGTAGGCTGAGAGGCAGGCAGAGAGAGAGAAGGAGGAAGCAGGCTCCCCGCTGAGCAGAGAGCCTGATGCGGGGCTCGATCCCAGGACCCTGGGATCATGACCTGAGCTGAAGGCAGAGGCTTTAACCCACTGAGCCACCCAGGCGCCCCAATAAATAAAAAATCTTAAAAAAAAAAAAAAGGCAAACTGTACTGAATCGCTTTCTTTAACTTTTCTTCATATATTTAAAAGAGTACCAGAAACTGCCAAATTATATATTTCCTCCAAATAAAAAATCAGGTTAACTGTGGGTTTACTTTGATTTTATAACTCAATGTTGTTTCTATGTTTATACTGAATTTTAATAATAGACTAAAGTTCAAACTCTCTATAGGACTTCAACTTCACAAAAGAAGTGGAAATTTGATGTAATGCTTATTTTTTAAGATTTATTTATTTAAGATAGAATAATAATGCTTAACCATACTAATAAAATACAAGTAATACAATGCTGGCTTTTTATAATGAATATGTGAGGTAAGTATTATTCCAAGGTAAAAAAGTAAATAAATAAGCCAAGCCACAGATCAATTTAGTAGAAAAGCCAGATTATAGAGTAAAAACATTGATTTAAGACTGTCAAAAAAGTACAATTGAATAAATAATTAGTTGCTAATAATTTGCAACATTTTCACAAAAGGAGTCAGAAATTAAGAAAATAAAATATCAACTTCAAAGAAAATAAATTGCTTAAAGACATATTATTTCTTATTTATTAATGATCACCAGATATCTTTTATTACTATAGTTGATTTTGAAAGGCGTTTGCCTCATGTTTATGAGGTGCTTGTGCAACAAATCTCCCCCAGTACACACCCTACCATTTCCAATTAAGTTTGCATGTGGATTAGAAATCTCTTCTTAATGGAGCTACTACCATTCAGTTGGAATTGGTGAAGGAAAAGGAAAGAATCTAGTATGCCTAATCTAGACTATTGACTAATATCATGTTATAAATATATTCATAACACATTTATATCATATCAAATCATATCATTTTACATTATTATATTCAGTGCATATAATGAAAAATAATGAAGATTTTTGGAGTACTCTGAAAATATGTAACTTTCTTAGTTATAGGAAGTGGTAGACAGAATTCTAAGATGTTCTCTGTAGCAGGCTGAAAAATGTCCTTGAAGATCCCAGGTCCTAAGTCTTGAAAACTGTAAAAGTTACTTTATAAGAAGAAAGATTCTTTGATGATGTGACTACATTGAGAAACCTGAGATGGATAAATTATTCTGCATTATCTCAGTGGGGTTTACATGTCATTTTAGTGTCTTTATGAGAGAGAGGCAGAGCAAGATTTGACACAGAAGCAAGAGGATGGGGGAATGTAGCCAGGGAGGCAGAGATTAGAGTGATGCAGCTGTAATCCAAGGAATGCTAGCAGTCACCAGAATTTGGAAGGAGCAAGGAACAGGTTCATCCTAAAACCTCTAGAGGGAGCATTGGCCCTCCTCATACCAGTTTTGGCCCAATGATACTTACTGCAGTTTTTCAGCCTCCAGAAATGTGAGATAATAAATTTTTGTTGGTGTAAGCCAGAAATTTTTTGGTAATTTGTTGGGGCCGTCATAAGGAAGGGAATATAGATTTTGATACCTGGAAGTGCGATGTGCTGTAACAAACACCTTAAAATATGGAAGTGACTTTGGACTCTGATAATGGGTAGAGGTTGAAAGAACTTTGAGGTATTTCATAGAAAAGCCTATACTATTTTAAACAGAATGTTGGTAGGAATATGGATATTAAAGATGCTTTTGCTGAGGGCTCAGAAGGAAATGAAGAACATGCTACCAGAAATTGAAGACAAATTGAATCTTATGGTGGCAGAAAACTTAACTGAATTGTTTCTTTTGGTCAAGCATCTCTCTTTCAAAATAATTAAGAAGACCATGTACTCCTTATTGTTAAAACAGTGCTGTCAAAAAATGAACACTGTATTCAGCATACACCCACTGACATCCTCCCCTCACCCCAAAGTAAATAACACGATTCAGTGCTAGAATCAGAGCTTTGGCTTAGTGATATTATTCTGCCCACTATTTGAAAATGGCATGCATGTAATCTATAAACTTCTTTCTAAATTATTTAACTTTCATTATTCTAGTTGGTATTACATATTTTTAATTAAATGAATGGGAAAATACTTGGAAATTCTTCTTGATATTATCTGCATAACTGCGCAGCTAATAGAGCAAATTAAAAATCTAAAAAACTGGACTTTAGAGTCAAGCATAGCTAACTCTTGGTTGTCATGTTATTAAAATCATGATGATGATATAATTTTAATAATACTGAAAGCCCCAAATTCCTGATGTAAAATGACTGATAATTTAGGCTGGAATAAAAAGGTATGTTTGCAGCTGAGACTGAACATGTGGATAGAAGTAGACTGCCAATGATAACAGCACTTGGTGTAAAAATAACTCGTTTGTTTAATAGAAAAGCACAGAAGTTGAGAAAAAAAAAGTTTTAATGGTTTAAATATATGAATCTTAATTAGAATGGAGTCAAATAAGTTCTTAATATTTTAATAGTTTATATTCAAAAATAGCAAAAGGGATTCATTTGAAAAAGCTCCCAAATTCTAAGCATTAAAGCTAAGCACAAGGAGTGGTAACATCAGGAATATTATGGGAAGCTTTTTTTAAATTGCTTGATGTAGAAGGAGTTAAATTGGAATTCAAATTTGAATACTGAAAAAAATCCAACTATCACACAATCGTCACTTTTTTTCTTGAACCAAGAAACTAGGTAATTATCCATGCTAATGATTGTATAAGAGAATTCTAAGAACATTCTTTTGAATTAGAATAACTAGCATGATCTAGTTATCTATACACTCATATATATTTTTAGAATAATGTGTGAGCAATAATGACAAATCTTTCTAAAGGATAATAGAAAACAAGCATTCTGCAATAAAATGAAGGAAGATGAATGAGTTTAGGTAAAATATATACTGTAAATAGTGTTAAATATTTTCCTATCTTAAGGTTTTTGGTGCAATTTTAAATGGGATTGATTCCTTAATTTCTCTTTCTTCTGTCTCATTGTTAGTATATAGAAATGCAACTGATTTCTGTGCATTGCTGAATTCCTATATGAGATCTAGCAATTTCAGGGCGGAATCTTTTTGGTTTTCCACATAAAGTATCGTGTCCTCTGGGAAGGGCATGTGATGTAATAAGCACTGGGTGTTATAAGCAATAGACAAGTAACTGAACTCTACATCTGAAGCAAATGATACTGTATGTTAGTATAGTATAGTATTTTAATATAGTAGTATAATTTAATATCATTACAGCATAGTGTCATTATTATAGATGAACATCGGAAGCTAATAACACTCTATGTTAACTAATTGAATTTAAATAAAATAATACATAAAAATAATTTTCATTCAACTTAATAACTTTCATTCAATTTATTAATTTCCATCTGCATTTATTCAGTTGCCAGTGTCAAATCACTAAAAACGATAGTTCAAAGGTACAATTCTGGAAGTATTATTTTAAAAATAAAATATTTCTGTCCATTTAGATGTTATTTGACCCAGTTGTACCACGTTTCTTGCATCTGCTTTTTATAAATGAAAGACTTCATATATTTATCCTTTATTATACAATTAGATCATAACTTTCTGCTACACTATTTACTCTTTATGATGAAAACAAATATATGAAACTAAGTTTTATTTCTAAAATCTCTAGTAGTATAAATGGCTATGATATGAAACAGTGACTTTTAAAGGAAGCCATTCTTTGCCCTCCATGTTCTACCAGCTTACCTACTTTTCCTAGCCTCATTTAAGGAGTTTAAGATAGATAATTTTTTTTATAAATGGGTTTTTAAATTCCATGTTTATATTGCATGAAATTTTGCATTTAGTCAATATAGAGCTTTTCTCTATAAAATAATCTAAGAAATAAATACGTCGATAGCAACAACAAAAGTATGTGTAAGTGCCTGAAAATGTGCCAAGCCTTTTGTTAGAAAGGAGGATCTAAAGGAGGATCATGAAGGGAAAAGGGACACAGGATCTGAACTGAAGGAGCACCTGTTTCCATGAGCCAAACTGGACTAGCAGTTGCTTATTTACATGAGAACTTCAAACATTGAGGACTATGGCAACAAAGCCAGCATAATCACGAATATTATTAAAATTTTCTTATGCATGCATACCTGCTACCCATTTGAAACTTTAAAATATTTAATCACTTCTTATGCAGTTACATTTTATTTCCTTTCCATAATGAGGATGACACATTTATGTTGTTTCAAAATTAAAGCTTCCACCATTTTCTAATTTTAAGAACAAAAAGGCTAAATTGCCTTATTTTATTTTTAAAAATAAGAAAATATGAATTGCTATTACCTCATAATTCAGAAGTGATAGGATCATTTTTAAAGAAAAAAGTTCATTTAATTTTATGGATAGGATGATACATTCAACATCAAACAAACAGGTAGAAAAAGAAAATCCAAAATATAATGTTTATTATAGTTTTATTAGTCTTGCTTCTATATGCAAAAGAATACTACATCTTTGACTGGTCTCCATAGAAAAGGAATACATACTTCTGTTTTGGTGGATGTGATTAATAGAATAATATAATAAAGATATACCTTATCATATTAAATTAATTATGTCTATGTTGCATGAAACCCTCTAGAATTTCAGTGAAAAAGTAAAGTCATTGCTTACCAAAATAGGAAAGAATAGAATGGTGAAGAAAGAAAAGTTAATTTCAAGCTTCAAAGAAGATATTATAGGTAATGGAGGTTAAAATAAAATTGAGACTATAAAAGCAATTAAGAATGTCCCTTTAAGGAGCAATGCATGAGAGATTGTGATAGCCTCAAACTGTTCATATTTGCATAGAAAAGGTCACAAGATATCATTAGATTGTTAACACTGAGCAAGAGACTTCCTTAGAGAGAGAATCACGTGCACATTCCATTACAGGATATCAGGTCTCTTTAGAACTATAATACACTATTATGATAGTATGTAATATTCATACTTTTCCTAGGACAAAGATACTTCTGCTTAGTTTTCATAGATATTTTTCTGCCTAGAAAACCCTTGATCAGAACTCTCTAATCCTCAGTGTGATCACTCATCTTAAATCTCTGTGCATCCCAATATAAACCATGAAGGGTATAATTCATTTATAACTGTGTTGGTTTTATATTGTGTTGCAACATATTACAAAACATGAACAGAGAATCAAATAAATAGTAGTGTCTATCTTGGGGTATTTTTCTCATTACAGCTCTGTATAATGTGACACCTTTGAAATACTACAACTAACAGAAAAGACATTCTGATAACCTGCATTGTTTCTTCATTGATTCTCAAAGAAACTTGAAAGAAAGAGTTGCTAATTGAAAAAAAAAAAAAAAAAGACTCTAGGTGCTCTAAAACATTAAAGAGTTCTATGTCAGTTTATGGAGAAGCAAGTCATAGTTTGCTCATTGCTGTCCTTATAAAGTTAATCATTTTTGACCCACCCGATAGACATTTGCTTGACCAAAGACAAATATGATTGTTAATTATAAGACCTGTGTGGAAATAGTATTCTTCTTCTGAGATTGTATGTCATGAAAGTAGATAAAATTACATGTTGAATTTCAAGAAAGAACATCTGTTTGGAGTACATCAAGTAACAACAGATGCTGCTAAATCAAATAACTATCAATCTTATGCTCATAATGCCATTGTTGGTTGCTCACATTCAAAGTATAACCTCCAATGGACAAAGAATATATATCATGTAATCTGGAATACCAACATTAAGGTAAGCATCAATTAGTTGGAATTCAAATAAATATACATGCCAAAAATTTCATTCTGTTTCTTATTTAGGTAAAAATGCCAAATGGCAATAAAATGTGCTGATATATGAAATAGTTACGAATATTATGGTATTGTTTTCATTTTCTGTTTTTGTTTATTTTGTTTGTTTGTTTTGGGAAAAACATATATCTATGTTATTTTCACTCATGTTTTATTGGAAAATTTACTACAGTAGATCTGATATGTGGCATCGCTCATAGTCTTCAAAGAAAGACTAAATTATATTTCCAATTCTGTAGTAAAAGAGAACTATTTCATTGATTTTAAAAATATCTTTTGTCAACAAAAGTTTAAGCTAAAATATTTTATGTTTAAGATTTATGTAACTAACAAAATAAGATTCTTTTCTTGAACTTCAGGGTTTTTAAAATATGGAACAATAGGTCAAAATATTTTGAGGTCATAGTTTTGGACAGTGTATTTCTCTAAAATTATGTTTCATTATCATTGTAATCATTGGTCATGGTGACAAAAGTTTTACAATTTTTTCTCTTTAACAGACATATTTTGATATGACAATAAGTAATTTTTAGACTTAAATGTATAATTTGAAATTTAATTGCAATAGTGATTCAAATACTAAATCTTCCCAGAGAAACACACAATTGTAAAACATCTAGAGTTTCTCATGCTCACCTGTTGACATTTATCTGTGCTAACAGAGAGAGGATTCAATTTGATCCATTAAATATTAGTTTCTAATTAAAATTTTTATAAAAGTGTTTCTTTTAACAAAATATCCCAGTGATGCACACGAAAGGAGAAGAAATGGAAGGTAATATAAAGGTAGTACAACAGCCAAATAAGTCTCTCTTCTCAATCTAAGGCCATAGGGCCTTAATTGTATCATAGTTACAGAGATATAATATTTTTATTTAAAATCAGTATCAAACTACTACATGCAGAAAAATAAACCATATCTCTAGCATGATTATTAAAAAAATGCAAGTAAAATTCAGCCTCTCTACTTAACATTCAAGTATCCCTTTAAAGGAAGGAGGACACCCTTACTGTATCAACTAAAACATTATTTACTTTCAAACCAGTATAATGAACCATGATGGCTCTTCTAGTTAAGAAGTACTTTGTCCTTTTCTGAGATAATGAGACTTCACCTCCCCTTCCAGTGCTACCAAATTTAGGTATTGAATTCTAAAGCCATGTATGTTTGGTCCTAAACCATCAATTTGTTGTCTTTGTTCCAAAAGGAAGTAAGTTTGGTTATGCATCCTTAAAAATGTCTACACAGGCTATACTCTGACAAATTTAAATTCTCCTGGCCTTCAGTGCAAAAGTCAAAAAGCAAGCTAAATTTAAAGGAATTATAAGCACACTTTCATTTATTTTGAAACAAAAAATGTTGGAAATGTAATAAATGCTACCTACAGTATATTAATTTAAACATTACTATATTTCTGGAAAGCATTAGAACTTATATTCCCTCAAGACTATAATTAAATTTGGCTCTTTCAGTTGTGAATACCAAAGCAATGTGTTTAACTATGATTCAATTATAGAAAAAGCAATGTTATAAATTTTATAGATGATAGCATATATCTTCTAGAAATATGGTCAATTGATTTTCCAGAGATGATTATTTCAGAGGCTGATAAATAAACTTCAGAATGATAAATAATATTGATTACTATTACCCTATATTTCCTAATTATAAACGTGATGTTTAAAAAAAGTATATCCTTTAAAAACAACATATATAAGAAATATCTTCTAGTATTTGAAAATCACTTCTTTGTTATATTTCAGTTATTTTTAATCCAATATGTGTTGAAACATATTAATTTGCATATTGACAACAAAATTGTTTTGCATTTAAAATCTACTCTGATTTGCACTTTTCACTTTAAAGTGAGAAATGCCCTAATAACATTAGAAGTTAATAAATAGTTTCAATATTCCAACTGATACACAATTTCAAATATTATAAGTTTCTAATATTGATATCAAAACAAAACATACAAACTGAACATTTGGATTTTCTCTAGGTACTTTAAGTCTTTAGTTCTAAAAACAAATTTGGTTTTAACCATTTTTGTCCACATTTTATATTTACATATTGATTATTGCTATATGTAATTATACTATTTTTTCTTATTTTACCTTGATGCAGTCTGATTATACCAGGAATGATTAATGTGCTTACCTAAAACAGAAAGAAACAAAACATGTTGTTAGTTTTAAAGGAATATTTTTTCTCAAGTTTGCTGTGGAGAAAATAAGACATGGCAGATAAACAATCACAACTCTCATTCCAACTGCTATTTTCCTTTGCACCCCAGAGATCTTTATAGTTGTGACAAAATCAAAGGGAATAAGTTGTTTCCAAAACTGCATAGGCAAAAGAGCCTTTACAGATGACTTGGCGGCAAGTACATTTTTATTGAGTTGAAGACATCTATTTTTGTCATTTCTTTTCTGCCACCAGCACACAATGAATCAAATAAATATCAACAAAAGCTTTGTGGAATTCTATTACTTCCCAAAACATCTTAGAAACATCCTTACTACAAATGCTTTGTTTGTAGTTCTACTATAGTACCAATCATACAGTACACATTTACCTGCCCAGGAAATTTCAGAATGCAGACCTGTTGAAAATCAGGTTCAGTAATAATGAAGGGGAGATAATAAATTATGCTATGTCTATGAATGACATATTAAATTCTATGTGTTATAAATACATTAGATGTCTTATGTCTATGGATTATAAGCAAATTGTAGGTTTATGGCAAGACTAGAAATGTTGCTTTTTTCTACTTGCTATTAGGAAACTTAGAGGTGAAGTTGAATAAATTGTTGAAATCTTTTAAAATATGAATTTGATATTTTACTATCTTCCCACCTATCTCCAATTTGAGAAAGAGACCCAAATCTATAGGGCAACTTGGTTTCTTTCTATGGAAGTGTGGTTTTAAGCAGAGGTGGTTCACATCTGAGGTTAGGCATTCCAAAGATTTCATGAGTGAAATATCAGTGTATTATTATGTTATTTGGGGTTATAAAGAAAAAAGATACATTTAGAATTCTAGTATAATTAAATTTATGAAATAAGTAGGTGTTTATTCTTATCTATTCCTTAGGAATCTGTGTTTTTTATTGTATGATTTAGGTTAGAGCTTATGAACCATTTTTATTTCCATGTTTATTCTTTTTTGAGTGCTATAAGGTCAGAAATCATATATACTTTTTGACTCTAAAATCTAGTGTTAGGTATGTACTAGAAACTAAGTATGCTTTTTATAGATGAAGAAATAACTGACCTAACCACATAGAGAAATAAAAAATTAGAAGTTAAGTTATTGTCCAATAAAATCCAAGAGAGTTGAATACTAAACACTAAATGCAGAATGCCTGGTTGGTTATTTAGCTTCTACTTGGTAAGGCTTAAAAAAATAAAATTTCATTAAACTTTTAAAAATAAAACTGAAAAAAAAAAAGCACCAATGTTTTGTGATTCAATAAGCTGGAATGCCACATCAAAAGGACATTAGGGAGCAATTTTGGGCAATTTTAGTCATGTAAAACAACAGTTCTAGGTTGCTATTTACCAATAAAAATGTAATTCATTTCACATAATGTCTGTTTTGAGAGGTAGAATCTCTAATTGGAATATGCTGATTTTCCAATTAACATAGTTAAGGCAGATTTGCACATTTTAGGTAAGTCGCAGTTTCCTTGGGTGATATTTCTCCTACACGTAAAATGGTGGAGGCATAGGTAGCTTTCTTTGTTTCCTTTGTATTTATCTCAAAGGGACTAGTGAAGAATTCTAAAGAAAAAAAAAAATCTTAGATACAGATACACATAGCTTTTATAAAGAAGATCCATGAGAGGCCTATAATTATTTTCTAGCATGGTTTTGACCAATTACTGCTCCTTTATTTTCCTCCTCATGAAGTCAGTTGTGCTTATAAGTATTTATTTTCTTTGCTCCATTATACATATTTGTGATAATCTGGGCAGTGAGCCCAGATTGCTTTATTTTTTGTTTATTATTTATAGACTGTCCTAGATTCTTTTGAAAAGGCATAATCTAAATTATTATTACCATAATTATAGGAAGATTGGCACTTTGAGATTATAACATAAGAAGATTCTCCATTATTTCATAATAAGCTAAATACTATATATTTTTTTATAAGTGAGGCATTACATGGATAGAGCATTTTAATTTTAATATTGCCTACATGTCTAGACTGTGTACAGGACACAGTATGGTTTTAAGTGTATCATGCTGTTGTCCAAAGTCAGAAACTTATCTATAGACTGGTTTTACATTGTTGATTTATTACTTTCACACATTCCATATGTTCCTCTTGAAAATATACAATTACTAACAAACCATAGCATTTAATGCAGTATAGACTTCCTCTGGCCTCATGGAACCACAACAAATTCATACTACAAAAATGAGATATAACATTTAAAAGCTGAAAACAATTAATGTAACTCAAATCCTTTAAACATTCCTTTTTATTGTGTCTCCACATTTTTTTTTCTTTAAATCCAGTCACTGAAGAAAGCTAAATAGTATATCAATTTCCAAGCCAGACCACAGTAGCTTCCTAGGATATAAAGTGCAATGTTGTTTGGACCACAATACTGACAATGATACCATCAGGCGTTATGTTTCCAACATGCTTTACTGCCTGACTCATGGAAACCTATACCAGTAGCTCATGATGATTTCCATTTTCCCTTTTTAGGATTTATTTATACACCCTGTCTAGTTCCTGGATACTTGGATACATAAATATTAGACTTGGAAAAAAAGCACTTTATATTCTACCATATTAAATATGAAACACTAACATATAGAGAGGTCAAGGGATTTGCATATACAGTCATACAGATCTTGATTTCCAATCCAATTGTCTTTTTACTTTACTTTGGAGATCATTATTCCTTTTGCTCTCTTTTAAAAGAAATGGATTCATTATAAAAGAATTATTTAAATATGATTTAATAAAGCCACAGCACACTTTTGACATATGCATTCAATGTTAAAATTAAAATAAAAATAATCTAGCTTCATTTGGGCAATGATAGCTAGCCACTTGTTCTGGGAAATGCACATTTGTGCATGCCTGATATCCTTCCAGAATAAGGTTCTTCTTCTTTCTTTTTCTTTCTTTCTTTCATCCTTTCTTTCTTTTCTTTCTTTCTTTTTAAGGATTTTATTAATTTTTTGAGAAAAAGATAGAGCACAAAGGGAGAGTGAAGGAGCAGCAAACTCCTTGCTGATCAGAGAGCCCAAAAGGGGACTCAATTCCAAGACCCTGGAATTATGACCTGAGCTGAAGGTAGATGCTTAACCTACTGAGCCACCCAGATGCCCTGTAATTTCTCTTTAGAGAATCCTTTCTGCTCAGCATCTCTATTGATGATTTGCTCTCAGGTATCAAAATCTCACAAGTCCTAAACTATTGAATTTAAATCACTTCTTCTTAAGTTCAAACAAGACTAGGAAAATTTTCATTTTGTATTTACCTGATTCCCATTGAATTTGTAGTCTCAGATAAAGAGATACCTGTCTCCCAGCATTGGTCCATTCTCATGATTTTATTTTCTCTTTTGAATTCTTTCAAAGTAGAGCCTTTCCTTTTCACTCGAATTGAGGCCTTTAACATCACCCCAACTTATCTCAGTTCATCTTTCCAAGTAACTGAAAGTTGAAAATAATTTCTTCCTTTTAAAGCATACATTCTGCTTTTGAACAAGGTTTGCTAGCAAACTTCCTGATCCACAAACTCGTTTTCTTTTTATGGAATGCACATTATTTAGAACCTAATATAAATCAGAATGAATTTCTGTAAAAGGCCATAGTTTGCTAACCACTTGTACTAACTATTTTGAAATAACCCAATAATACTTAGTTAACCAACTCATGGAATTGTGGGTATCAACTCAAATAATATGTCATAAATAGCAAAAGGATATAATACAAGGAATGATATATGCTCATGAAGGTCTATCTTGGGAATGACCATGAAGATAACTCCAGGATTTCACTTCTTTGTACTTTATTTCCTAATCTATATATTGAGACAGATGGATTAATCTCTAAAGATCATTCATAATGGGAAATGGCAAGAAATGATAGAAATCATTACAATTGATGTGATCTCACTACTGTGTAAAAATTAGCAAAAACACATACCTAGGGCAAAATTCAGCAGACCATCTATAATTCAGCTAAATAATAATTGGCAATTTTTAAAAGTGCTAGAATATTGTAATTGCATATCTGAATGTTGCCATGATTGTAAAATTGGGTATTGGTTTAATCATCCCTAAGAGACAGATGTACTTATTAACTTTTTTGGATACATAGTTGGGATCAGAGAAACTACTGATATGCAAAAATCATAAATGCAATAATGTTGAGGAAGCCAGAGGTCTAAATTCTCTTTTTTTCCCACTTACTCACTTAAACACCCTGGGAGGCCCTAGAGCTATGAAGACAAGTATTTTGACTAAGATTTTATTCCTTGAAAGAGAATATTGTCTACTGGAAGAACTAGACTTGTAAAGTAACAAATCATATGGATTTTAATAGTGTTTCAATTTAAAGAATTCTTTATAGTAAATATTTTATCTACCTTGCTCTGTTAAAAAAAAAAAAAGTATATGTGAGTCTTTTTCAGAGAAATAAGTAACTATAACAACTATAACTGTACAGCATGATTCAAACATAAGCTTTGAAAAAAATCCCTTTGGTTACCTTGATACATTTATTGTTCTACCATAATTAATGTTTGTTATACTTGTTTTGAATAAGTTGCCTGGGAAAGAGTTTTAAGGTAAAGAGCTTTAGTGATACTATATCTATTGCTTGGGTCTGTTATTTTAAAAAATCTTAGGCACACATTATATTTTTAGCACTATAGGTAGAATTTTACTTTTAATAAAAGAGATGAATTATGGCACAACAATTACTGAAACCATGTCAACAAGCATGTAGAAATTTAGCAATTAATCTTTCATGAAGTATATATCAATTAAAATATACTTAGCATAAATGCAAAAACACAAGACCAAGGCTGCAGAATAATCAGAAGAATTTCATCGAATTTAAAAACAATCTTTGAAATTATTTATTTCCAAATTTCTGCTGTGTTCATTTTATATTTCAACATGCACTGCTGAAGTCTGACCTTCTGTTCTTGAAAAAGATCAGGACTTAGGCTAGAAAGTTAGCCTTGCGTATCCTGGTCCTGCTCACGCATTCTAAAAAGATGTCAAACTTATTCACATCACTTGGGCTGGTCAAACTTGTTTATATCATTTAGGTCTTCTCTGGATTTGACTTTGTACTGACTTTGAGAATTTCAAGCTAAAGAGCAGCTAAATTAAGCAGAACAAAACAAACAGTATCAAGTGAAAGGAACACTGAAGTCCGAATCTTCTTGTTCACTTAGCATATGCTGCTCTTCTCTCCACACTTGAGGCACCTGATGTGCAAAGCAATAGGCAGCAAGGATGCTGAGTGACACACACAAGAGGATGTTTACTTCTCAGTTTACTTCATGAGTGTCCCTCAACATCTCTGCACTAATGTCAACAATTTTGTAAGTATTACAATAAGATTTTGTCATTCACCTCAGGTAAAAAAAAAAAAAAAAGAGCCGATGTGACTGTAAAAGGAAAAAGAGAATGCAAGTATCGAGGATCCGTAAAAGGTGAAGTTTGAGTGAAAAAGGAATGATATTATGATATTAAAACACATGCACAAACACACACACACAATACATAGATAAATAAAATCATCAAAGATTTGTGGTTTGTTTATTTATTTATTTATTAAAGTGATCTTTACACCTAGCATAGGGCTCAAACTCATGACCTCAAGATCAAGAGTTGGGTGATCCTCTGAATGAGCCAGCCAGGTACCTTGAAGAATACTGAAGATTTTGAATTATTGTCTGATGAAAGCTAACATATAATTAACTGCAAGAGGAAGGAAAATCATTTATGGCATCCTTACTGCTTCAAATACTTACACTCTTGATCAATTAACTGTACTACCCATCTCTGTGATAATCTCCTCATTAGTAAACAAAATTTTATATAAGAATAGAATGTAATATATGTGTAATAGACAAAAATCCCTTAAACAACTTTTATACAGCCCCAAGTATCCTTTAAATTTATTAATTTGTAGTTGTTGATAGCTAAATATTCTCAAATTCTATTGTATCAAATGTCAAAAATTGCCAAATGAAAGCAAAATAAAATTTGGAAATGAAATCATCATGATTACTACCCTATGACAGAGGTTCTACAACTTGTCAACATGTCCTAATCACCTGGAGAGCTCTAAAAAGAAAAACAAAACACATGGACATCCCACACACCAGCTGTTTGGTATTTAATTCTTCTGATTATTCTTCTGTATATTCAAAAAAACACCTCACATAGTTCTAATAAGAAACAGGGAGGAACCCTCTTCTTAGGCCCTTACCCTGTAATATGCAGGTTCAGTTTACTTGCTGTTACAGTATTAATCATTTCTTCTTCTAGGCATACCAGGATCTTTTACAGCCTTTGCAACTCATAGTAAATAAATGCATTGTGTGATGTGACCCTATGAACATATTTGCCAGTATGAATACATGCATGCATGCATTTAACTAAAATGAAAGTTTGGTGGAGTATTAATTATTAACATATTTGTGTAGAATTCATTCTCTATTTTTTAATATTTGCCATAAACATTTTAGCTGTTAAGATGACTGACTAATGGGTCACAAACAGAAGTTTGTGAAAATTTCTGCTCAGTTCTCATTCAAATGTCATACATTCTGCATGAAATAGTATATGCTAAGAAAAGTAGAAAAATGGGGCGCCTGAGTGGCTCATGGGTTAAGCTTCTGCCTTCTTCTCAGGTCATGATCTCAGGGTACTGGGATCGAGCCCCACATCGGGCTCTCTGTTCAGCAGGGAGCCTGCCCCCCCCCGCCGTCTGCCTCTCTGCCTGCTTGTGATTTCTCTCTGTGTCAAATAAATAAATAAAATCTTGAAAAGTAGAAAAATAAAAAAAAAAGGAGAGATGATGTGTTTATAAACTGCAGAATGCAGGCATTCTTATGTTACTTATGTATATAATATTCCAAAAACTAAGCCTCAGTGAGCATGTATATTGACCAGGTAGCTGTGACAGTTAGCTAGAGACCCTGTATCATGTACCATCTGGAAACATCACACTTTTTCTGAAGGCAGAAGTGGTAGAACATTAAGGATCTACTTAGGTAATTATCAGTTGATCTGATCAATTATCCAAATAGATATGAAAATAAATATACATGGGAAAAGAAGTATACAAGGATGTTGGCAATCTGCAATCCTGTGTGACTATTAATACATTGTATAACAGCAAAGTGAAAATAAACAACTCAGGAAATACAATTTCTTGAAATCAAGAATGATGCCAGCATGATCTAGGATGTGAAACAAAGAAAAGAAATATTCAGAACAACAAAACCTAATCTTCTGCCATCAATTTCTAAGTACTGACAAAAATACCTTGGCTTTATATGATTTTTCATGTAAAATTATAAAATCCAGTAGACATATGTACAACCTGTCCTTAAATAACATCATAAAAAATTAATGCTATTTTGGAAATGTCTTTGGTTTCCTGATTGTGCTCTCTACTAGCAGCAAGATTAGGCAAATGCAGAAATATTAAATGATTGTTCCTTTAAATAAATAAATAAGAAATTTATTTCTCAGTAATTTACATAATATTTTTAGCAATGTACTCTGGTTTCTTAATTCCACTGTTTTTCCCAATCGCCCATTTTTCTCTATATCAAGATATTTGAATCAATAAAAATGTTTCCATTAGGGGTATAGTTAAATATGTGTGACTACTGTATCATCCCAAACTTGGACTGGGAACATGTCTGAAGTAGGACAACTTAGTAGAACTTGTGAAAGAAAACATAAAAAAGGAAACAAAAAAATAACAAAAACCCAAAAAACTTCTTGTGATCTCTATTCCTTTTCTAAGACGAAAAAGTCACTCAAATTCTCAAAAACAGGTTCTATCATGAGGGAATAGAAGAAGTACTTTCTGTTGACATAAACAGTAATTGATAAGGTTTTCTTGAATACTTTCATAGAAATGCTGATGTATTACACTTAGGATTACTAGTTAGCTCTCATTTCCTTTCAACTTTCGCCTCTGGATAAGCTCAACTATTCCCAGGAAGAAACACTGATCAAGTACATTTGTCATGCGAGCAACTATAATAAGGTAATTCATCATAGTCTGTCAGAGTTTTATTCTAGAAAGGCTGCTGCATTTTTATCCTTACTTAAAAATCTGCTGTCACTCCTGCTGAAAATTTGGTAGACATTTTGGACATGTTTAAAAGCCCTTCCAAACTGATAGTGGCAGATAATTAAGTTATCAGCTATCAAAGCTTTTCTTTTTCTTTTTCTTTTTCTTTTTTCTACAATATGTATGACACCATGAACCCATCTGGCTAGTTTAATCTGACCTGTTCACAGAGCATGATACCTTGTTCCCTTCCCTTTTTCCTCCTTAACAGTGGCCAATGACCAAAGTAATTCACAATGACAAATGAAGCCTTTCTCGGGAGTCTAATTGAGCAATTTTGTTTTCCTTTGCAAGACCTGAAATCCACAACACTCTGAACTTCATTCACTGAGGTGGCAAGAAATAGTGGTTACAAGGAAACTAGGTGGATTAAGGGTTTCTGAAGAACAAATAAACTGCTTAGGTGTACTACATTATATCTCAGTAATATTTCTTGTCATTCAGTGCATCTACTCAATTACTTACTCCATGTGCATACTTTACTTGGAACCACTCTCAACAAAGTTTCATTCTGATGGGCACTTTATTGAGTCCGAAAATCTTACTTGCCTTTCTCTCATTCTCCCTCTTTAAGACTTCTGCATCTTTCAGTGTTTAAATATATGACCTTTTGAGGGTGCCTGAGTGGCTCAGTTTGTTTAGCTTCTGCCTTTGGTTCAGGTCATGATCCCAGGGTCCCGGGATGGAGCCCTGCATCAGGCTCCCCTTCTCCCTCTGCCTGCTGCTCTCCCTGCTTGTGCTCTCTTTCTCTCTGTCAAATTAAAAAAAAAAATTGGGGGGGAGGCACCTTGGTGGCTCAGTGGGTTAAAGCCTCTGTCTTCGGCTCAGGTCATGATCCCAGGGTCCTGGGATCGAGTCCCACATCAGGCTCTCTGCTCAGCAGGCAGCCTGTTTCCCCCTCTCTCTCTGCCTGCCTCTCTGCCTCCTTGTGATCCCTGTCTGCCAAATGAATAAATAAATTCTATAAAAAATTTAAAAAAAATTTTTTTGAAAAAAAAAGTATGCTTTTTTATAAGAATATGTTAATCTTTTCCCAATTTTATGTTATCCTTGTATATTACCTTACAAATAGATATTTTTCAGTTTAGGAGAAGGAAACATCACAAACATGTTTTAATTTGGCTTCCCTCTTACCTCATTTATATCATCTGCATGTAATTTACTTTTTTTTATCATTAATTAATTATCAAACCCAAGAACTTGCTCTCATTGGTACCGAAGCAGTGCCAAGGTATTAAACATGGGGTATATGTATATATGTGTGTTTATCTTTAAAAACAAAATAATGTAAATACAAAGGTAAATATATATAAGCATATGGTATCTTTTATTCTCTTCTAATAATTTGAAAAATATACGAAGTCATAGAGCTCTACTGCTTTGATGATTTTTTTGCTCTCTCATCCCAAAATATTTATTGAGGATGTGCTGTATTTATAGTACTTTTTTCATCTCAAGGAAAGCTTGGTAAGCTTCTTTGAAAAATATTTGTTTCCCACCTTACTAGAGGATGGAGACATAAGTAAAAGTGATTTACTCTGCATCAGATAGCCATTCACAAAGAATGTAAGGCATCATTACAATTCTACTAAATTATTTCTCACGTATCTTAGGGAAGAGAATAGATCTCAGAGAGCCAAATATATTATTACAAAATACCATTTATAAAGCAATTGTAAAGTTACATTGCAACTGCTATGAAATACATTCTTAAGTATTCATCGTCTATGATAATAGAACTGGAATCATCATGAAGGAATCATCTAGTCTTCATTTTAACTCTCCAAGGACTTAACTGCAAAACTCCTCTTGAAGAAACAAGACTTTGAGAAACTTAAATGATCGGATGACAAACATATCTTAACAATAGGAACTCCTCAAGTCAATTCAAAACATTTCTCTAACATACAAAAAATATGCCAGAAATGGAATTTATTTCTTCAAAACCAGTAAGCCAATAATAAGACAGATTATATTTTTTTGTATCATTATGAGAAGAAACTTCATCAATTAAAATACAGTCTATCATCTATGATTAAACTCATCTCAATTTCAGAGATAAAAAATGTTGCATCTTGGAATTGATGGCTTATAATATTTTGTCTATATGATTTTCTTAGAAAAGGAACTTTTAAGATTCCAGAAGCCTAAATAGTATGCTTTTTTCTGTCTATGAAAAAAAAAAGTTAAAGCTCTGGATAGTTGGTAAAATTTTGTTCCCTGAACTTTTCATAGAATTTAGGACAAACTAAATTAGAAAACATATAGAGGTAGAATAATTCAGAGAAGCAATATTTAAATGTCCCCAATAATATTATATCAGCACTGATTAATAAATATGTGTACCAGCCAATAAATTAAAAGTAGAATCTTTAGGCTAAATAATTCTTTCTGTCACAAAATTCCTAAATAATATTGATGAAGCCTAATAGAACTACAAAGCAGCATTTTACTTATTATATCAGTTTTTTGAAAGCTTGAACTCCATCTGGTTTTCTCACAAAATTTTGCCAGTTCTTCATGTAGATTTCAACTTATATGACATATTTTGTAAACCCCAGGAAGGAATTCCTTATGTCAAGAAAAGTCATCTTAATTTTGTAGCTTGCTAGACGAATCTGTAAAATAATGAAATTTTTAAAATAATCTACCAACCACGTCTCTGCTACCATTACCATCATGAAAGAATTATGGGAACACCTTACTTTCTTTTCACAAAGGTATCTGAAAAAACTATGTGAGTCCAGACCAAAGAAATACATCAACTTATTAGAAGTATTCTCATATTTAACTAAAAATCAATGTTGATTTTCACATGCAGACAAGGTGAATTTTTATTGCCAAGACTGCCAATGAGAATGCCAGATTTTATTTTTTTTTTTTTTTTATTTTTTTTTTTTTTTTATTTATTTGTCAGAGAGAGAGCGAGCGAGAGCGAGCACAGGCAGACAGAGTGGAAGGCAGAGTCAGAGGGAGAAGCAGGCTCCCTGCGGAGCAAGGAGCCCGATGTGGGACTCGATCCCAGGACGCTGGGATCATGACCTGAGCCGAAGGCAGCTGCTTAACCAACTGAGCCACCCAGGCGTCCCAAGAGAATGCCAGATTTTAAAGTTCAGATAATTTGTGTCTCAAAACAGTACATCTACCAAGGAAAATTTAGTACTACTTAATTAGTAGGAGATCTTTAAATACTTGACCTTTCTGACACGGACCAAAATCCATGGGTCCTGCAAAATAAAGCACTGTCAGATTGTGAAATTCACTAAAGAAGAATTCGAATTTCCTGTGAGAATGTTCCACCATTTCCTGTGATTATTTTGAAACTCTGTCCATCATACCATCCTTATGAGAACAACAGTATGTTTCGTTGTTGTCATTTTGATATTTTTAAGTGCCCTTGTTCTAGAAAGACGCAACGAGAACGTTACAAAATTTGCGAGACAACTAAAATGTGTAATTGTAGAAGTTCTGATTATATTCAAAATATACTACTGTAGATACTATGAACTTGCAATGGGTACTTGATATACATACATTAACACTTTTGCTAGTAGAATATATTTTTTAGGATTTTATTTATTTATTTGTCAGAAAGAGAGAAAGAGCACAAGTAGGGGGAGCCGCAGGCAGAAGGAGAAGCAGGCCCTCCAGTGAGCAAGGAGCCTGATGTGGGACTCTATCCCAGAACCCTGGAATCATGACGTGAGCTAAAGGCAGATGCTTAACAGACTGAGCCACCCAGGTGTCCCAAGAGACTTGTTTTAATAAATATGTAAAATTATCAATCTGTTACTCTTAATTTAATTATGTAACTACTCTCCCTGGGAAGGTCATTGTTACCCAAACACAAGCACAGAGATGGATCAAATTTGATATCCATGGGGTGACAGATGTCTCTGCTGATCACTCTATAGCTCTAGAAATGTAAATGGATGCTTTAAAAAATGTTTTTGTCTATCCTTTTATTTTGATTATTTAAACTGTCAGTTTGTACTATCTTTGGAAGAAGGCCTTAAGTACACTTAAAATACAGACTTATTTCAACTTCTGTCATAATTAGTACAAAATCTGAATAAGGAAAAGTGATAAGACATGGTTTCATACTGTGTAGAATAACATTTTAAAATCAATAAAATCTGGTTTCTTCAATCTAATATTCATGAAAACCACTAAGTTCTTAATATGTGAAACATTATAAAAATATCATTTATTAACATTACTTTCTTTAAAGTGATATGACGATCTCTCAAAACAATAAAACTGAGTAAAATACACTCAATTACATCTATGGACAACAAATATTATAAATGTATGTATATCTATATCCACCAACAAAACAAGAATGTCACCTAGTGAATGGGAGAAGATATCTGCAAATGATACACCTAATGAAGGGTTAATACCCAAAATATATAAAGAACTGACATAATACAACATCAAACCAAAAAAAAAAAAAAAAAAGATTCAATTTAAAAATGGGCAGAGGAAATGAATAGACATTTTTATTTATTTTTGTTGTTGTTGTTACTTTTTTTTTAAGTAAGTTCTATACCCATTGAAGGGATTAAACACATGACCCCTAGATCAAGAATTCTGTGCCCTACCTACTGAGCCAACCACGTGTCTTCTGAGTAGACATTTTTCTAATGACATCCATATGGCCAACAGACACATGAAAAGATGCTCAACATCAATAATCATCAGGGGAATGCAAATCAACATCATCAGGGGATTGCAAATCAACATCCTCATATATGATACCTGTTACTTTAGCACTTTGCTGAATGGCTTCATGTACATACTACAAATTTCCTCTTCCTTTTTCTGGTTGTGCCATTTTGTTGATCCATTAGCATTGAACTTAAAACCGGCAGCACTATAACTCATACCTGACCTATTTTCTCCATAAGACACATCACAATCTTCTCATCACCATCTTAAAGACACGAGGAAGCACTGCATCACAATGTTTGGGGGCCATATTTGACAGTGAAATCACCAACTGAACACAAAAATGCAAAAAACATGGCACTAAGTAGATTATGAGAAAGATACTCACTTGAGAACTGAAACAAAAGGCAGAGTGTCATCTTAGGATGTTTGAAATTGGCTGAGAACCAGTCCTAGTTGGGGCTCAATTTTCTCACCACTCTGGCATGTCTATTACGACCATAGGTGCTGTGGATATCAGTTTTGGGATTACAAATGAATTTTAGTAAGAGTTTCCACAAATATGGAAAATGAAAAATGAGGATGGAATATATATCTGTGTGCTGATGTATGTATATAAATGGTTGTTTTTCTTAAATTTGAAGATAATACTCAAAGACCAATTATCTTGGCTATTCTCCCATCTCTCCCCTCATCCTTGTCCTTCCTTCTGTCCCCTAAGAGAAATAGAGTTTAATGTAAAAAATGTTAGATTTTTAGGAAATCCTATTTGCTCTTTGATAAAATATATCAATGTTTTTCAAGTTATGTATTCAAAGTTCAATAATTATAAAAAGATGAGAATTACAAAGCTTTTTTAAAATTACAATAGCTTGGGTGTCTGGGGGACAAAGAGGGGGTAAGGCTCTGCCTTCGGCTTAGGCCATGATGTCAGGGTCCTGGGATCAAGCCCTGCATCGGGCTCTCTGCTCACAGGGGAGCCTGCTTCCCCCTTTCTCTGCCTGTCTCTGCCTGCTTGTGATCTCTCTGTCAAATAAATAAAATCTTTTATTTTTTTTAATTTTTTAATTTTTTATTTTTTATAAACATATAATATATTTTTATCCCCAGGGGTACAGGTCTGTGAATCGCCAGGTTTACACACTTCACAGCACTCACCAAAGCACATACCCTCCCCAATGTCCATAACCCCACCCCCCTTCTCCCAGCAACCCTCAGTTTGTTTTGTGAGATTAAGAGTCACTTATGGTTTGTCTCCCTCCCAATCCCATCTTGTTTCATTTATTCTTCTCCTACCCACTTACACCCCCATGTTGCATCACCACTTCCTCATATCAGGGAGATCATATGATAGCTGTCTTTCTCTGCTTGACTTATTTCACTAAGCATGATACGCTCTAGTTCCATCAGTCAGAATGGCTAAAATCAATAAGTCAGGAAATGACAGATGCTGGCGAGAATGCAGAGAAAGGGGAACCCTCCTACCCTGTTGGTGGGAATGCAAGCTGGTGCAACCACTCTGGAAAACAGCATTGAGGTTCCTCAAATAGAACTGCCCTATGACCCAGCAATTGCACTACTGGGTATTTACCCTACAGATGCAAATGTAGTGATCCGAAGGGACACATGCACCCGAATGTTTATAGCAGCAATGTCCACAATAGCCAAAGTATAAAAAGAACCTAGATGTCCATCAACAGATGAATGGATAAAGAAGATGTGGTATATATATATATATATATTTATAATGGAATACTATGCAGCCATCAAAAGAAATGAAATCTTGCCATTTGAGACAATGTGGATGGAAATAAATAAAATCTTTTAAAAATAAGTAAATAAATAAATTGTAATGACTTTTAAACGTACTAGTTTTGCTTTTCAAATACATCCAGAAATTAAAATACCTTAACATATATTTTTCTACATTAACTTTTATCTGAAAATTTTTTCTTTCAATATATAGGCATGAAATCTTAAAATACTTAAAACGCACTATCACTTTCCAAAACAAGTGGGGAAATAGAATAGAACCAAATAATCTAGCTTCATTGTCTACCAATTCTTTCTCATACTTCACATAGTGGTAGGGGGCTTGGAGTTCTTCATGCTTTAGCAATGCTAGTCGTTCTGATAAGAATAGTTTTATTCCCTTCCCTTTACCAGATGTACAGGTTCATAAATGATTTCCTACTTATGGTCATATTATTATTTTTTATTTTTTAATTAACATATAATGTATTATTAGCCACAGGGGTACAGGTCTGTGAATCGCCAGGTTTACACACTTCACAGCACTCACCATAGCACATACCCTCCCCAATGTCCATAACCCAGCCAGCCTCTCCCGACCTCACTCCTGCTGGCAACCCTCAGTTTGTTTTGTGAGATTAAGAGTCTCTTATGGTTTGTCTCCCTCCCAATCTCGTCTTGTTTATGGCCACATTATTGTCCTGATAGTCAAAACAGAAGTTCTGAGGACATAAACTATTTTTGACTTGTATAATAAAAGTGCTAGATATAAATAGCTGGGTCTTTTCAGTCTTTGCTTTGACCTACACCAACTGAATAATCAGCACCACCACCACCACCACCAAATAATACAGAAGAGTCTAAAAAAATGAAGTTTAATTCTAAAGACAACAAAAAAGCCTTTCATTATTTTTAAATATGCTTAAACAATGTATAATTTCAAAAGAATAGTCAGTGCAAAAGATTAGTATATAGAGTAGGCATCCTTAGGTATTGTTTTTTTTTTTAATGCCTAGAATTTAAAAAAAAAATGGTGCTTGATGAATAAGTGAAAAATTGGGGGTTCTACAGATTTCATAAGAAGGTGTAGGACTAAAAGGTGAGAGAAAGACACAATTGCTGAATTCCTATTTTGCTTTGATTTTCTCAGAATTTTAAGGTGGAAATAATAGAGAACATTATTTAAAGGATAAATTAAGTTTCAGAAACATGGGGAGCCCCCAGATACTTCAAACACTTTTTAGTTTTCTAGTTCAGATAACTTGCATCATAGGTAATACAAAAACTACCGATGTGGTTACTGATAGTCTTTTAGAGACTGAGAAACAAAACTCACAACAGTGATATTTAAGGTAACTCTTCTTTTTCCAATGTTTAAAATATGAAAATAGTGGATTTTAGACATTGTGAAAATAACCAGTGATTACTTGGTATTTGATTACATTATTCAAAAAATGGCATACTCCAAGCTGATTGTTTCACCTTTTGTTTGGATTTACACTAATACATTTAAAAAGGATCTTACAAACCAAACTAAAATATACATATTTTTAGAAATACTCTTATTAATTCTCTCTTGATATTTTGTAAATAAGATGAAGAAACAGGAGTTGAAAGGCAGTTAAAAAAAAATTCCTCGGCAATTTCATAATTCCCTCAAAACTGAATCATTGATTGCATCAGTATAAACTTGAAGAAGTCTCTGTTTTCTTATTTTGGCCAGTCCTTGACAAAAAAGACAGGATTATCTAACTTTCTTGGAAAATTCCACAGCAAGAAAGAAAGTGATAAGAAAGTCAGTCCAGTTAGGAAAATTCTAAAAGGAAACATGATTATCTAGAGTTTATGAAAACTGGAGGATTCAAATACTGATACATTTGAAGTGAAGAAAAAGAATGTTGCACTGGGAATAAAAATATATGTTTATAAAAAATAAAAAATTAAAACAACAACAAAAAAGAATGTTTCAGAGTCTGGTAATATTTATCTTAAAAAAGAGAATTTAGAAGATGAAAGCACCCTTCAAGTATTTGAAGGATTTTTCTAAGGTGGTATCAGGTGGTATATTCCACTTTGGTTACAAGGGTATACAACTGGGACAACTGTCTAGGGGCTACTGAAGAGTAGGTTTTTCTTCAACTTTAGAGAGAATTTCTAAGCCCAGAAGTGTCCCATCAGGGATCATACAATTAGGCAGAGTAGTAAGCTCTTTATTAATAGATCAGTAGTTAAGAAGTGAAATGCTCTGTGTTTTCGATGGTTCAGAAAGAATGGCTCTCATATGGGGGATGACTTCTAAGCCTTATTCCAATTCTTTTCATATTTTTTCAAACAAGTATCATTTCCAAAATATATGCAATCCAAAATTATTCTGTTCTTCAGCAAAATGTACATCAGTTATGATTCACATTGTGCAAATACACTTAAAAGAGAATAAAACTGGGGAGAGAATTGGTTAACTATTCCTAAGTTTCATGATGTTAATAATAATCACATAATTGGATTAATAATAATGAAATAATTCTGAAATAATTTCTGATAACTTGTCTCTATTTAACAAACACAGTATTACTGATGGACTCCACTGATTGCCAAATGGAAAGTATTAAAGAATAGTCTTTACACAAATTTTGTAATTTATGAAGTGAATGGATGACACAGGAAAGTTTATATAAACTATATGTAATTACTTACTAGCTTTTCACAAAACTTAAACCTCATATGTGTGTGTGTGTGTGTGTGTGTGTGTGTATGAGACAAATAATTTTTATTTCCCTAGAAGAGGAATGTGATATTTTTTTTAAATATTTTATTTATTTATTTGACAGACAGAGATCACAAGTAGGCAAAGAGGCAAGCAGAGAGAGAGAGGGAAGGAAGCAGGCTCCGTGATGAGCAGAGAGCCCGATGTGGGGCTTGATCCCAAGACCCTGGGATCATGACCCGAGCTAAAGGTAGAGGCTTTAACCCACTGAGCCACCCAGGTGCCCCAGGAATGTGATATGCAAAATAAGCATGTATTCAAAATAAAATCAATAATCTTTTTATTTCCTGGGAGAATTAACGGGAAAAATGTTAACAATTTTTTAAGATAGTGAGCATTAGCCAACATTTTATTCAAACTAAAACAGAAAACTAAAACCCACTGAAAGAGATAAAACTCTTTCATCATGGCTTGCAAGCAGAAGCTGTAAAATACTGCTGTACTGTTAGTTGAAGTATACTATGGATTTCAGAATTTTATTGAGAATGCTTATTAATTAGGGATCAAAAAGAAAATCTGAAGTCTTATTGAAAAGAAGGTATAGTTTGTATGAAATACTTCAAGTGGGATATATTCAGACTAATAATTTCCATGTTATTTAAAGGAGGGAACCCAGAAGTTCCTGACCTATAATCATGTACTGGTCTTAGGATAGGATAAATCAGCAGACTAATAAAGAACAAGCAGACACTAGATTTTAGTTAGAGTTGGAGAAACAAGCAGAATGATATGATGCCAATCCACATACCCATGATCCAAACTGATAATTCTGGGACTTTCCCTTTTTTACCTTGAATTCCTTCCCCTTTTTACCAGGAATTCCTATAATTTCTTGAATTATAACTTACAGTGAACTTTAAGCATAATGAAGAAACAATCAAGAATGTGAATCTATTCCCTGTCCAAGTTTTATAAATCTTTCCAAGGTCATGTATAAATGATTTAGGGGGCTGTCTGTTATTTTAAATTATCTGCCCCACTGATCCCTTACAAAAATGCAGACTATCAAGCACAAACTGAATAAAGATATTCAAGAAAGAGCAGAAAATTAACATTAGTTGTATCTCTGAACAGCCTGTCTGCTCTCCCACAGCCATCATCCATTTTTCTTTAACTACTTTCAGGCTACTTAGTTGGAATTATAATTAAAGCCTGTTTTGTTTAAACTCACTTGCTGTCATCTGCAGATTTACCTGACTGGGAAATGTGACACTCTATACCACACACATACACAAAAAAATGTACACACACACACACACACACACACACACACGAGTTAGAAAACAAGACATTATCAACTACTAATTGGCATGCATGATGGTAAAACAAGAAAATATAATTTGTTTAAAAATATAAGTCATGTCTAAGGCTTCCTTTTTCTCTGTTCATCCACTGTTTTGATTGGCGTTCTCATCAGCAGTATGACATCAGCAGAGACCTACAAGGGAATTGTAGCAATGCATTTTCCCTAAGGCCACCATTTATACTATAAATTATGAATGCATTATTATGCTGCCACTTTGGTTTTGAAGAGCTTATGTTAATTAAAGGCTAAGAAAGCACACACGCAGCACAATTATTTTTAATTAAGATTAAAATAATTCAGTATGTCAATACAGTCCTCAATGGGAATGATGGCTTAATGTGTCCCTTCAATTTCTTGTCTATGTGGTACAGCCATGTCTAATGCTTGTATTTAGTTTGTTACCTTTTAAGTACATAAAACTCAAGGTCACCCAGAGATAAACCTTATGCCTGAGATATTGAATACAACCAATTATGGAGTGAGTGCTATATACTAAGAACTATTCTTTCTGAAATGGAATATAAAAATGTAAGATATGAGATTCTATGTTTCTTAGGACTTTGCCATCGTGTTTTGGATGACTTCTGAATCTGTTGCTAAGATGGAGACTATTTTTAAATGAATTTACATAGAACAATAAAATGATGTACAGCCTGAGAACCATAGAATAAAACAAACATATTGACTATGAAATTTTAAGAAGGGTGAAGTTTGAGATTTTCTTTCTGCAATTTAAAATTAAGGAAATGGGAGTAAAGTTTATCTTTCAATTTAAAAGTAAGCCTAACTAATTTGTTTCTTGTTTTAAGTTGTTACCAAATGAAATTACCTAGTTGAGTAAACTTTAATTTAGAATAACTCCAATTCCCCCACGTCTACCAAGTTTATAAAAACAAAACAAAGTTTGATTTTGTCGTGTATTTACAAATACTCTTATTCTAAAAAAAACGAAAACCTCCATCTCATGGCATTTCTAGATAATAAACATTTCTGTTTTGTTCTTATACTGTTACATGTGAGAATTTATTTCGTCATAAAATAAGATTGATATAGTCTCGAAATGACAGTTTCCATAAAAAAAAAAAAAAAGGAACTTCTATAATCTATCAGTTAAGAGAAATCATACCTCACTCAGGGGTATGCTCAGGTGACATTTCTTTTATACTTGCCAGAAGTAGAAATCTTAGTACTGACAAGAAATCTAAATGTTTAATTTTGTCACAGCAGCAACCCAGCAGACAGGCAAAGCAATGACCACATTCTTGGCGACAGGTGAGCAACACAGATTCCTCAGGGAACTCTGAGGCTGAATCATTTAGAACAGCGTGCCCGAACTGATGTTGGGACTCCAGTAGAATGGAAAGACAAAATCAAATGAAGAAAGTGTAATTAAAATTTTTCATTTGACAGTTTACTTCACTTTAATTGGCAACTTAACACCTGTGCTCGTTTCAATGGCAAAGAAGTTCTAATTTTAACATGAGACAATGTTCCTGCATTCCACATAAATCCAGTAAAATTATAGTGAAAAATGTGCAGTACCTGATTAAAAAAACATGAAATTCAATAAACATTGATATTTCCCTTGTAGAGTATTTTTATTATTGAAACTGGGTACTTTTAGAAGGATGAAACGAATACCTGTGTCAGAACAACAGGAGAAGACTGAACATGCTAGGGGATAAAAGGGAATTATACGTACATGGAAGAGGTCAATTTTAGTTGGTAACCAGAAAAATTTATTTGGAAAAACAAAGTTTATTGAAAAAAATCTAAACTAGTTTATTCTATGCTATTTTATTAGATGCTAATGTATATGGAAATATTAAAATGACTGTATTTGTGAATGTTACTAATTTTGTTTGTGAAAATACATTTTAGCATTTCCAATTAGAAAGCAAAATATTAAACAATTGATTTTGATTTTTTTTTATTGGATAGAATTGTTTTGCCTGGGTAGCCGAGGGTGATAAATAATGGCTTCCATTCTAACCAATCTGCCTTCTAAGTTCTCCTCGATTGTTTAATTATTCCTAACTTACGTAGCTTTAGAAATATCTAGTTTATATCTAGAAATATCTAGACTAGAAATATCTAGTCTAGTATCAGAATAAAAAGAACCCATATGCTACCATTTTTTGGCTTTCCTCTCCTTTCCTATCAAATCTGTCTTGCATTTAACTTACGCCTCTCTTATTTGGCAAATGTAAGAATTTTCAGTTTGCTACTTCTTTATGTTAATTCCCAGATATAATTCTTTATTGATAGTACCTATTAATTCAAATATAATGTTATATTTTCCAATGATTAACATTGTCTTTGTTAGATTAGTAAAAATAATATGGAGGTAATTCCATTTTTTTAAGCTTTTTTTTTTTAAAGATTTTATTTATTTATTTGACAGAGAGATCACAAGTAGGCAGAGAGGCAGGCAGAGAGAGAGGGGGCAGCAGGATCCCCGCTGAGCAGAGAGCCTGATGTGGGGCTTGATCCCAGGACCCTGAGATCATAAACTGAGCTGAAGGCAGAGGCTTAACCCACTGAGCCACCCAGGTGCCCCTGGAGGTAATGTGTTTAATATAAAGCAATGGTCTTTCATGTTTGCTTTGATAATGAGCAAAGTATCACATTCATCAGGCATATTTATTTTCTGTACAGGGCATTCTGCAAGTTTCAGGTTATATTCAGTACATGTTTTAAGGCTTTGACTTAAAATGATAAATGGAAGTCTAAGTATTCTGAGAAAAATTCAGAATAAGTACAATTATATGTTTCTTTAAAAGACCTAAATGCATATTAAATAAAAATAAATTAAATCCGTACCCTCCTAGCCAAACTGTCATCTACAAAGCATTTCTTATTTTTTTCCCTAAGCTATCTGAATTCAAGGATAATTTTACTATGCTATTTTTCTTTCAAAAAGAGTTGACAAGAGTTGGTATTTTTCCTAGGTAAAGACAAATCACATATGAGTGATTTAAGAACCCTGAATAGCAATCATTCTTGCAAGGTATTTGTTGTAAAAATGCCTCAGAAATATTCAAATTTTTACTTAAATTCCAGTTAGTTAACATACAATGTAATATTAGTTTCAGATATACAACACAATGGTTCAACACACACATATGATACCTGGTGCTCATCACAGCAAGTGCCCAGAAATGTCTGATTTGCTAAGCTATACATAAGAAACAAGAATGGTCATTTAAACACAGGAGACTTTTCATTAAGTGGAATACTGAGTGAAAGGAGTACTACGATTAACTGAATTTTCTTTAAGTTAAAAACATTTGGGCGCCTGGGTGGCTCAGTGGGTTAAGCCGCTGCCTTCGGCTCAGGTCATGATCTCAGGGTCCTGGGATCGAGTCCCGCATCGGGCTCTCTGCTCAGCAGGGAGCCTGCTTCCTTCTCTCTCTCTGCCTGCCTCTCTGCCTACTTGTGTTCTCTGTCAAATAAATAAATAAAATCTTTAAAAAAAAATTAACATTTTTTTGAGTCTTTAAATTGATTTTCCCCCTAAAATATCTCTTAGCACATATATTATAACACATACTACCAGACACTGGGGAGATACAACTTTGAATTTGAAGTCAGAGGGTTTAAGTCTTGATTATGACCTTAGGCAAATAGCATGTATATCTAAGTTCAGCTTCTGAAAATCTATAATAGGAATGCCAATACCTACATGAATGACTTTTGTGTAAATTGAATAAGAAAATATTGGGGCACCTGGGTGGCTTAGTCTGTTAAGTATATGACTCTCAGTTTCAGCTCAGGTCATGATCTCAAGAGTCCTAAGATCAAGACCCAGGATCAGGCTCTGTGCTGATCTTTGAGTCTGATTAAGATTCTCTCTGCCCTTTCCTCTTCCCACTCTCCCCAACTTCCACCAGTGCTTACTCTCCCTCTCTTAAAAAAAAACAAAAAACAAAAAAAGAAAGAAAGAAAGCAAGGAAAAGAAAAGAAAGAAAGAAAAGAAAATATTTGAAGTGCCTTACAAGAAGCAAAAAACTTTAAGAAGCTGAATTATTTCAAAGTTTTCTGATAAATATAATCAAGTCTATTAGATGATACAGAATATACTTTCAAGTATTTCAGAACTATGATTCAGAATAACAATTTGTATTATATAGGATTTCATAATGAATATAAAAGTATATGGAATTCGTTTGATCATATTGACTCTCAGAAAACATAGGGTTATTGTTGTAAACAAAATCTCCTATTAGTTTGGTTCGATATTACTTGTTTCTTTCCCCTATATTTAGAATATTTCCTCTTAAAAAAAAGCTAAGTTTTTACTCGGTCATTTTTTTTCAATGTTCTTTTTCTCTTAATTACTAAGGCTGATGTATTAATTGATGTTACAGATTACAAAAGGATTTAAATAGCATATTTTAAAACAAAATATGTTAAACTTACAATCTATTAAACTGAAAGTTGTAACATCCCTACCACAGATTTCCAGAATCAATCTAGTAACCAAGCTATTAAGATCTCAATCTAAAAAGATCCAGTTTAGGGGTGACTGAGTGGCTCAGTCTGTTAAGCAACTGCCTTCAGCTCAGGTCATGATCCCAGATCCTGGGATTGATCTCCACATGGGGCTCACTGCTCAGCAGGGAACCTTCTCCTCCCTCTCCCTCTGCCCCTCACCCTGCTCATACTCTCTTTCTCTCTCAAAAAATAAACTAAACCTCTAAGAAAAAATAAAGAAATATAAAGTAATATAAATAAATGAATCCTCTTATTTTAGGGATTCTATTTTCCATTAGTCTAAGCATAAGAACAAAATTAATTTTTACCTAGCCACTCATAGTAAAACAGAACTTTATTTTACATTGCTATAAACACAGATTGTCTTCAGTCTTTAAGTTATAAAAGTGATGTACGAAGTGATGTAAGACAAGGTTTATACCCTTCTTTCTTAAAATCGTTAGTTTTACTTAACTCTGAAATGACAACACTAAAACTGAAGTCTTTAATTTGTTAAATATATATGACTATTGAATAGTAACTGCACAAGAGTCTCAAGATAGTATTCATAGAAGGATATAAATAGACATATTATTGTGAATTTAATAAATTTAATTTATTAAATTTAATAAATGTGAATTTAATAAATTTAATAGTGATGCATAGAGAAATATTTTATTATTAAACTGTCATTATTTTCTCTTTATTGTATCTTGCATGTATGAGGTACAAACATGGGCTTCATCTTCCCATGGTAATACTGAAGCAAAAAAAATAGAAGAAATAATAAAATCATCTATATCATTGCATCCATCCTCAGAAAGGGCTGTATCTAAAACATACCAAAAGCAAAAGGCAAACAAACAAGCAAAAAACACCAAAAGCAGACTATTAAGCATTCCAAAAGTCTAGTCAAGGCTACTACATTTAGTGTATCTGAAGATGTTTCCACACCTTATCCTAAAGATATGACAAATTTGTAATATTTAATATGAATAAAAATGATCTCTGTCTTATTTTGTAACTTATAGAATAAAATTCTTAGATTTTTAGAAAAACTAATTTAACTTGCATGTGGATTTTTCTTTCTTCATCTGACAGTCGATATAAATTTGAATAAGGGAGAAATTGAGTAGCCCTTAGGCTTAGTCGATTCTTTTCTGTGTGTAACCTTTAAATGACTTTAAAAGGAGAAAGAAGGATTTTTTATTAGATGAATACAGAAATATCATTTCTTTATTATTTTTAGATAACTTTCTATAATTACTTCATTACTGATATGTGAAGTATTTTTTTAAATTGTTATATTGTTGAGATTCTAGGGAGTATCTTCCTAAAACTGATGCAAATAAGCAAAATAGGTGAAATTAAAGGGAATGTAATATCCAGTGCAAAAGGGCATATGCAGTTTGGAGAGGTAAAAGTAGCAAAGTCTTTTACTAACCAAGGAAGGAAAGGATGAATAGATTAGATTTCAGCATTGATAATGGGGAAAAAAAGGGAATAAGGTGCCATCTGTCAGGGAGCTTCTGTTAGACATTAAATACATGGTTCCCTGGTAGTTCCTTCTTCTACTCACACACACACAAACACTAAAATTTCCAGTCTTGCATACACTGATTCAAGGAGAAAGGACTTGTTCAAACATAGCTCAGGCAAACTAAAGAGCAGAGTATTTTTAAAAGCCCAAGGTTGGTGGTAGCATTGCCTACAAACATTATGCTAATGAGAAATTAATATAAGAGTTGGTGGAAATGGAAAAAAAATTGAGGCCAAAGATGTTTGATATTTAGAAGGGATTTTCAGCTCTGTAAATCTATAACCAGATTTATCCATTCAATAATGTCTTCAAGGAAGATCCATTCAATAATGTAGAAGAGATGCTCCACTATGATTTTTTTTATTAAAACTACTTGGGTTATATTCTCATAGAAAATGTTTAAGGATCATCCTTTACATTATTTCTTACTTTCTTTTGGATTGGATACATGACACAGAGATTAATATTTGAGATTGGCATTTGTTAGCTTCTATTCTTTTAGGGTTCAGTAAGGCTACCTAGAATCAGACATAGTTCTCTTTGCCTATTTAGAATTTTCTATCATAAAATAATGTTAAAATGTAATAGAACCTGTCAAACTATTATACATCTACAAAAAAATCAAACCTGTTGGAAACTTTTTTTTAACAGAATTTATTAGAGAGAATCTGTGGGGTGCCTGGTTGGCTCAGTTGGTTGACTGTCCAACTAACTCTTGATTTTGGCTCAGGCCATGATCTTAGGGTCATGAGATTGAGCCCAGTGTCAGGCACCAGGTCAGTAGGGAGTCCAGTTAAGATTCTCTCTCTCTCCCTCTCCCTTTGCCTTTCCCAACCATGCATCCGCACATGCTTACTTGCATACATGTGCACATGCTCTCTTTCTCTCTCATAAATAAATCAGTCTTTTAAAAAATTTCTATTTTGTAGTCAATTGCTACAAAAGAGAGAATACTGCAAAATAGAGAATTGGGAAAACATAGGTTTTCCTCAACAATAGTTAAAATGTTCTAAGTATTTAACATGAAAATAAAATGTAGATTTCATTTACTTAGGCATTTATGCCTAAACTAGATTAATTAACAATCTTTTCTCCCAAGCTATTATAACCCATTTCCAACATGGAAATCAAACACGTTTATGTAAATAAGATTATAACAGACTTCCAATATGAATTAATGTAAGTATTCCCATTATTGGTCAAAGTGTTTCTATTTCTTATTATTGCCCCTCCATAATTGCCTATAAAAATGCATACCTTTATGATGTAAATTACACAAACAATAAAAATTAAATTGGCATTCTTTTTCTGATTCTTAAAGATGAAAGAATATTTTCAAGAAATTATATTCTGAAGATAGCAGTTTAATGTCTAGATCGTGTAAATACTCTGCAATATAAAAAATATAAATCACGTGTTCACTGAAAAGATAATGAGTTTTGCTTTAAATATGCCTAAGTTACCTGCTGTGACCCTGATGTCATCATTTTGTACTCTGCTAAATAAGAGCAAGTTTTAAAGGTCATTATTAACTTTTGGTATGAGCTATACTAAATGTAAAATGCTGTTCCTGATGCTAGCAGAGCCTTTGAATTCTGAAAGAGTACATTATGGGGTTTTGTAATACCACATACTCATCATCCTTTTTCCATAAATATCACAAAATTTCCAATGAATTACCCATAGGCACATAATTAAACATGCCTCCTAGGGTAAAACCTTTTATTTCTTCTTCTTATAATGACTCTTAGAAAAGGGGGGGAGGGTGAATGAGAGAGCTTTTTAATTTATAGGTTTTATTTAATGCAATAAATGGTTACTTTTCATGTTAGTAAAATATAATTATGTTGACAAGAGGGTAGTTTATAAGCAATTAATTTTTATTTTGCTGATGTCAGTTTGAATTCCAGGGTCTCAATGAAATATATAGATGCTATTGATACATAGAGTTGCTCAAATAACTGTGGCCTACCACACATGCAAGATGTTGATGTGTTTGATTTATTTCTAGGATGTGGTGATTTTTTTCCAGTTATCAATCACCTGCTGGTGTTCTTTAAGGACTAGTTTGAAGCCTATGTCTGACTATGAGTAGTGAACCATGAAGAAAAGGAAGTTAACAATGCTCTGGCCGATTTCCAAGCATGAATTTGTATAAAGTGGCAAATCCAAAGGGTTATAGAGTCAGAATGTGTTTTCTTCATAGTACATAGTAATGTTTCCTCAAAATAAGGGATAATAACTTTCAGTTTTAAAATATATGACATGTAGGCATTTATACAGCTGAATATGCTACCTGATCACCTGGTATGTCCGATTTCCTCTGTGTCCCTAAACCTGTGATGGCGCTCAACAAGTAACAAGTTCTTGCTATTTACTGGGTAGCAAAGCAAATCTTATTGTGAATTTGAAAGGAATAGAAATACATATAAATTATTAATCCCATTTTGCATATTCTGGATTACTAAAAATGTTTTAAAAATTTATTTTTAGGGGCCCCTGGGTGGCTTAGTGGGTTAAGGCCTCTGCCTTCAGTTCAACTCATGATCCCAGGGGTCCTGGGATGGAGCCCCACATCAGGCTCTCTGGTCGGCAGGAACCCTGCTTTCTCCTCTCTGTCTGCCTGCCTCTCTGCCTGTCAAATAAATGGATAAAATCTTCTTGAAAGAAGATAAAAATTTTAAAAATCCTTTCCCTTATTAAAAAAAAATTATTTTTATTCCTTATATGTTACTGTAGTGACAAGTATTTGTGAGTATTCAAATCTATTCAATGCCATCATTGCTATGCTGAATTGGCAAATTACATGAAGGACAACGAATGCCTATTTCTGTAAAAACAGGAGTCAGAAATATGAAGTCTGTTATATGATATGACTATGGGAAATGTACAACTATAATTTAGATTAAATTTGAGTTATTAAGAATTGTCTGACAGGGGATCTATGAGGCTAATAACAAATTAAGGATAAAAAATGCCAGGAAAATTTATAACAGTTGCATTTTTAGGATATTAAATTAAACTCATTGTTTCATGCTGATAGGATCAGTGATGGAGTAGAGATAAGAATGTGGTTTTCAAGGTATTATAGTGAGAAGACTTTTGATTTGAATGCAAAAGTGAGGGTTAAAAGAAAGGGTAGTTATTGGTCACAAATCAGACTCCCTAAAATAGAAACTCTTTGTCAGCATGAATATAATATATTGATGGCACTTCATAAGTGCAAACTTAATGAACAAATATGGAAGTTTGTATAGTGTGATTAAGGAAAAGGGCAGCTTTCTAGGAATGGGGTATCGATACCTTTTCTTTATAAAATATTTTCTCTTGAAGGTTTATATAAATCTAAGAAATTAGGCTGTATATAAAACAGAAGGCCTTCAATTTAGGGAAAGGGCTATTTTTATGTTAATACTGAGCATAAGATGATGGCTCTGAGTTGTACCCTTAAATGGTTAAATGGCAAATTTTATGTTATAATACAATATAATATAAAATATATGTAATAATATAAAATATAACATATACACAACATAGTATATATATACATGTATATGTATATATATAACATTATCTATCTATCCATCTATCTATATCCTCAACAGGACTGCCCCCAAAAAAGAAAATAACTATATTATATCATTTACAAGCCAAACATGTTTAAGGAAACATAGAAAAGACAGTTTCATAAGTGCCTGTTGGTTAATACTGAATATTATTGTGTTCAGATTCTAAGAGTGAGATCGTGGAAATGGTTTAATAATTATAATTTCCTTAAATATTTGTATATCCATAAAATATTTTTAAAAGCTTATGAGAAAGAAGAAGCTTATGAAGCATAGTCAACATAAGCCACCTTAATAGATATTTATTTTTAAATAAAAGTTAACTGCTTAAATATCTAAATTTTAGAAATTAAATATTATACTTTCATTATTGTTTCATTCACAGTATGCATCTTTTCTATACTAAAAAGCTATAGAATATAAGGATTACAAATGTACTCTGGTTTATCAGGCCCTCTATGTAATACTAACAACCCCATGAGTATTAAACTAAGATAAGACAATTTCTTTCATCATGAACCATCAATAAAAATGCAGTAAAATCTCTTTGAAAAATGTCAAACCAGACACCACACACATGTTTAAATAGATCTTTACATAAACTCCACACAGTTGCAGTTGGCTTTACTGGGGTCACATGTCCAACCCAGCAATATGCTTTTCAAATATAAATTATTCATCACAATCACTAGTAGAAAGTTAGGGAGATTGTTTCTTAGAACAATCAACTTAAGAGAAGCTAAGAAATGGCTTTAATTATTCTATTATTTTTGAGAGTCCCTGACACGTTCCCCAAAACTATTATGGAATATTCAGAGTCCCAGATATATGACTGAAACCAAAATAAATTTCAAGTGTGTTTCATTAAACATAAAAGTACAAACTTCTAATGGCTGACTTCTACTTTATCCCTGTCTGGAGGAAGTGTTACCGTAATTCCTGGTGCTAGTGGTACCACAGAGAATTTCCCATATCTACAGGAAAGCTGTAGACTCTATAAATCAACATAGGGAATATTTGGTGTGCACATAAGAATAAAAGAAATATTTTGAATTTTAGTAAATACTTATAAAAATGAAGGTTTTCCTAACACGTATTTTAGTGAGCTAAATCATCATGCACACTTTCCTCTTGAAATTGCCCAGTAGGAAGGAGAACAGTGCATACTGTCCCACTGATCTCTATTTACTGTTTTGTATTTTCAATTCACTCTAACTTCTTTTGAAGTGCAACTTTCTCCCCAATTCACAAAGAACACTAATAACATCAACAGAGTGTTCATCAGGGTATTTATATTTTAAGAGAAGGAAAGGGAAAAAATGAAGCTCTTTTGAATACCTGAAAGTAGAAAGTTTCGCTTTGATTGGTATCTTGTGCTGACAAAAATCTTAGCACAAGGATTTAAATATGCTTAAAAGAAATTGACCTTGTGCTAGGGGATATTAAATCTTTTTTTTCGTCCCCCTAACATCTCAGTGGTAATTCTCTTTATTATTGTAGAGGGAAAACTTCTCACCCCCAACCTCCTGTGTTTAGGGTGGAAATCACAAAAGCTTTACCAAGTTGGAAACAAATCAAAATGCCTTTTCTGATTTGTTAATGAAATCGGTCCAGTCTTTTTATTCACCATCTTAATAGTCATGCTGTTAGTAGATTGTATCCAGCTAAGAAAGTTATTCATTTAAATAAGAATCTATTCAATCTTGGGGCACCTGGGTGGCTCAGTGGGTTAAGCCTCTGCCTTCCGCTCAGGTCATGATCCCAGGATCCTGGGATTCAGCCCCACATGAGGCTCTCTGCTCTGCAGGGAGCCTGCTTCCTCCTCTCTGCCTGCCTCTCTGCCTACTTGTGAGCTCTGCCTGTCAAATAAATAAATAAAATCTTTAAAAAAAAAAAGAAAAGAAAAGAATCTATTCATTCTTATGAAATTCACAAAAGAAGTTTAAGCAATATAAATAAAAGAAGAATCACTGATCTATCAATATGGGAGCATTTTCTTAGATCATTGGTGATAAATTAACCATTTTGATATGTACCTTAATTTGTTTTGATTGCACATACAAATAGTACTCATTCTAAATTGATCCTATGTTAAACATGAAAGATGCAATGTAGTCGCTCTATGTAATTTTTGTATATGTCATATAAATATATGATAGCCATTCAAGAGATTAGGGTATATATCAGGCCTAAAATTTGCAAGTAAATATATATAAAAACTAAAATAACTAAAACCATGGCTACATTTATTTCTATTTTGCTATCTTCTCTGGCATGCAAATATAGACCTAAGATCATAAAATGAACGATAACTCAAGTTCAGACTCCAACAGTCCTGAGAGAGAAATTATATGAAGCTTACGCTTTATGAAAGTGTATCCTTATCAAAAATAAAGGATAGCACTATTGATACAAATATTTTGGGAAAAAATAAAATTTAAATCAGTACAAAAGATATCAAAGTTTACAGATTTTTTTTAATTTTTGCATTCATCTGTCCAAAAATATTGCTGTTCCAAATCTTGTTCCTCAAATAACTGGGATACTCAAATCAATAACCTGTAGTAAATTGTCTATGTCATTATCCTCTTCAAAGACAAAATGACTTGGTCATGAGATTCTACACAAGTAGTATATACTATATAATGTGAATAGGAGTTTATAGATTGTTATACTTAAAGATGATTGTTATGTACAGAAGAAGAAAGAACAAACCCATCCTAATACTTATGGGACAGGTATACACCTCTACATTTTTTACAACACTCCAGCTTATTTTATCATCACTATAAGCTTATATTATTGGCACTATTATTCTGCCCATTTTACCGATGAGGTTGAATTATAGAAATGTGAGCTACTTAAGTGAAGAACACAATAACAATTATAATAGCCCATGATAACCAAGTAGAAATGGCAGTCTGGGTATGAATCTACTCAATTCATGTTATTGACCACCTCATTATATTGTCTTTTCTTTAGAATTTTAAATATGATCTCGATAATGGATACAATGAGGTTGATAAAACAACTTATGTAGTTTACAGGAAAGTTACCCTTATAATGGAGGAATGGGTAAAAATCATTAATGTGTATTATGATTATCTTTGGAAGTGATTATCTTTGGAAGATTTGTTCCCTATGTTGTACTTTTAAATTCATAAAATATACAAATATTCTCTAAAATTATATCCCCTTACACTCAAAATTTACTTTACTAAACCAAAAATAACACGATCCTAAGTCAAATAACCAGACAACCTTTGTTTATGTTCTATATTTAACTGAATTTTGATCAGAATTTAGGGAATTTGGGGCACCTGGGTGGCTCAGTGGGTTAAGACTCTGCCTTTGGCTCAGGTCATGATCTCAGGGTCCTGAGATCAAGCCCCACATCAGGCTCTCTGCTCAGTAGGGAGCCTGCTTCGCCCTCTCTCTCTGCCTCTCTGCCTACTTGTGATCTCTCTCTCTCCCTCTGTCAAATAAATAAATAAAATATTTTTTAAAAAATTAAAAAGTTGGGGAATTTGAAGTAAAGTTAAAAATATCTTTTTTTCCCCCTCCAAAGTTTAGCAGTCAAAGTTGACAATAAAATATGCTTTAGTAAATTACTGCCTAATTTAGTGCCACTTAGCTAGGTAATTAGGGCAGATCTACTATATAGAGAGCCCTGACAAGTCTGTGCTTTAGAATGAATTATAAGTTGGAAAATCAGCATTTCAGATAAATGACATCAAAGATTAAAGCCAGGGAGAAGCAATGGGGTGTGGGGTCCACAGAGGTGTCATGAAACTACATGGATTTGGGGAGTAGGCAAATCTGAATTTGAATCCCTGCTTCAGTACCACCTTGCTATGTGATCCAAATTATTTCCCCTCTTTGAATCTAATATTTCTCTCATCTGTAAAATATCACCTTTGAAAGATTCTTATCAAGACTTTAGGAATAGGAGCACCTGGGTGGCTCAGTGGGTTAAAGCCTCCGCCTTCAGCTCAGGTCATGATCTCAGGGTCCTGGGACGGAGCCCCGCATCGGGCTCTCTGCTCGTAGGGAAACTGCTTCCCCCGCCTCTCTCTCTGCCAGCCTCTCTGCCTACTTGTGATCTCTGTCTGTCAAATAAATAAATAAAATCTAAAAAAAAAAAAAAAAAAAGACTTTAGGTAATAAAATTATCTGGAACCAGTTAATACAGTCTGGCATACTATTGGTACTCAAAGTGACTTAGTTCCCTGTTATCACTATGTGAAATTTTCAATGCTTGTCTTCTAGGTGGGAGGTTTCCCTGCCCCAACAGCCATCTGTTCCACTGTGAAATAGGTAAAATACTTCATGCATTATATATGAGGCCAAAGAAGTAAGTGGTAAATGCTTATAAAGAACATGGCATAAGGCTAGGCAAACTGGAAATATTTAATAGCTTCAATAATAACAATACACCATTTCGTATGGATTTCCCCTTGGCCATGTCCAAGGCCTCGTCTCCATACTCCATCTCCTGCCTCCCCAACACCCTGCTTCTCTAGCTCTACATTTCATCAGATTTCAGAGTAGTCTCAAGACGTTAGGAAAATGAAAGTTTCACTTCAATAAAATATTATAGGCCTCTTCTCTTATTAAACTTGTTTCTGCAATAATTAAATTCCCTGAGTTGTTTCTTACCCTAGGAAATGGATAAGTTCCCATTTTTTATTTCATTTTCTAGTCAATTCTTCCGATCAATTGTGAAGATGAAATGAAGTGCCAAACCCCATTGCCACTTAATCCAACAAAACTTCTTTATCGTTCAAAGCATCTTGTTCAGTCATTACCACACTCCTATTTTCAGAGACACTACAGACATACAGAATGGCTCAGATTTAAAAATAAAATCATTAATAACAAGGCTCAATTTCTTTATACAAGCCAGAAGTGTTTTGTGTTTCTTAACACATTATAATGGTTGTTTTTGAAAAATCTCAAAATTTTCAACATCGTTACAAATATTTCACATTTGGCTAATAGATTTTAAAACAGACCTTTGGACTATATTTAACACTTTTGCCTTTGACTACCACATATATTACAGAAAAGTCTTCAAAACATGAGGAAGAGTTATAACTAAAATATAAAATGTCTCCATGCCCATGAAGTGATTCTAGACTAACCATACCATCTAGAGCTTTCACTTTAAATTGTCATGTAATTAAAGAAAACATTAAAGCTTTGTTAGGAAACCCATATTGAGGTTCAATAACTTAGTATTTCAAACTCTTATGTTAAAGTACATTTTCCAACTATATTTTAAAAATAAATAAATTCTTAAAATAGCTGGGAAACTTAATACTTTGCTACTAACATCCACTGGAGTAATTTATGGGGACAGAGACAGATGGAGCTCCTCTTACATTATTCAAGGGTTATACTCTCTGACCTATTTGTTGGACACATGGTTTGGAGGTGTTTTATCATCCCTGCAGAAGGTAAGAAGTAAGTCCAGTACAAGATCTAGATAACCCAGAAGAGATCATTACATGAATTGTTAGAGAAAAATATATGCTTCAGAAAAAGTTGACCTAAATCATTCTATATCAATCTACTGTTCTTATCTTCATAACACTTAATGCTGTATATCATCTTGTTTATTTTCTTGTATTTTGTTCATCCAAATGTAAGTCTTGTGAAAACACAGAATCTATGCTACTTGTCCAAAATTTGTAAAACGTGTTCTACATATTCTAAACTACCTTTAGTTCGAGTTCACAGTATTCAGTTCCACTTCTACGAATTTTAGTACATCATTTCTTGTTCTTGTATTTGTCTTCTCCTGCTTAAATGTTTCCCTTTCTTGGATATGTAAGGATACTGACAAGCCAGCTGTCAAAATAAAGAACTATTAATAGAGAATTATCTATAAATAACCAATACCGCTTTATCAAAAAAAAAAAAAAAAGGATGAGACCAGTTAACCATTGGAAAGCAAACTTTTAATGTTTTTTTTAGCTATTAAGAGAAAAGAAACATGATTTTTTTTTTTTTTTGACAGTGTGGTATTCTTGCCTCTTGAGGATTGAGAAACTCTTCCCTAATGGTTATGCCTTCAGGCAAAAGTCTTAACTAATCAAACTACTAATCTGCTGTCCGATCTAACATACAGCAAACCACGTGAGCTTAAAATAGAATATCATTAAAGAGGTTTTCTATATAGTCATGTCATATACTGCAATAGAGAGGAAAAGATGATCTGTCAGAATGTTGGGACTGCCCAGAAAATGGATGAGTGGGTAGGTGTGCGTGTCTAAAATCTTGGCTATAACAAAGGCATATCTAAGCTCTTAAGATTTTAAAACTGACATGTTTAAAGATAGATAGGTAGGTAGGTAGGTAGATAAAACTAGCACACTGTATTTTTCAAGAATACAGAGTTTCAAAGAAGATTCTTCTCCTTCTGTGGATTTAAATTATTTTGCGGGTCAAGCGTTAAGAATAATAGTCTACTCTGTGTATGGCAATTGATTATGAAAAATGAAGGAATAGATTTTAACGAATTGAGTGGTTTGCAGAATTTGCTTCTCTCTGCTCTCTTTGCAGTGCACTGGCAAATCGTTGACCTTGGAGTACAAATAGATAATGTGTATGTGACATGAAAAATTTTAAAGGAAGGAGTGAATAAGAAAACACAACGAAACAAAACAGAGGTGAGTTCGTTTAGCCTCTTCAATTTGACATTTCTACACTCTCCCTTGCAACCCCTTTCTTTGTTTTTTTTAAAATATTGTTTTTTAAGTGGAGAAATAGTTTCTCCATTGTGTGTATAATTTAAAAAGAGACAGAGGAGTGAAGTCTCTAGCATATATAGATAACTTAAGAGCGGGAAAATGTAATTATAAGGCTATGATAAGCATTCAGATTGTTCTACCTTTCTCTTCCCCATTTTATAAAGATTTATGAAGAGGTTCTGTCCTTACAACAGTTCTCAAAGCTTTGTATGTCAACACACCAATACAACTTTATGCAATAGATGCAATTTCTTTTTCAGTCTATCAGGTCTATGAAGGCAAATCGCTTTTTGGAAAAAAATAGACATCGCCACAGATGGGTGAATCATTTGAGGTAGGACATAATTAGATTGAAATATAGATAACGTGCAGACAATATTCCTTCAGTGATTCATTATTTTGTCTTATTTGGATGACAGACAGGAATTCAGATACGTGTTACTATTTTTCTTTTTAAGTACATTGCATGCAATTAATATAACAGACATTCCAGTCTGAATATTTTCAATATTTCCAGCTCTGCAAAATAATAAACTCTCTCAAATGATTTTAATTAAAGTAATGAAATAATAATTATCCATTTAGAAAAACAAAACAATGAGAAATAGTGCCTGGATTTTAAAATTTCTTTAATAGATATAAAGCTCCATTAATTTTAGAAGTTAAATTTGTTTTTTTCCTTACCAAAACCTCTTAAGTGATTACCTAAGCATATTATTTTGTGTCAAAAATATTTATAAATAATTAGGCAGGTCTGTTTTATATATTTAGTCCTTAGGATCCAGTGAATTATTACATAAAGTCCATGATATTTTACCAAACTTACACTTATTCTTGACACATGATAAAAAATGATTACATTTAAGAATATATTCAGATTAGACAAATGTAGATCTTATGTGGATACACAATCCAGAAAAGAGAAAAGATGAGTCTTTCCAAAATTTCTTCCCTTTACAATGATTATATATAATTCAAGATTATTGCAGGAATTGATTATATAATTGGTCCATATAAAATTTAACACAACACAATATACCAATTAGTAAAGTCACAGAGCTGAAGATAGATTTAAGGCCAGGTCCACATTGACCAGAAGCAGCTCATGGCCGAGCACACATCTATTTCATCTTACTGAAATTAGATAACTGAGGACCACCTCAGTCGAAAAGGCCTCAATGCCTGAACTGTCCCCTTTTTATAAATTCTGTACTTACTAGGTCACTATTAAAATTAACTGAAAAAACTCGGAACATTTGCCTTACTCTTATATTACCAAATGAAAATAAGACTTATGAGGGGGCATGGGGGGGGGTGGTGGTGGGAATGTCCTATGCATTGAACCAGAACTAACCAGAAATATAATTTCTACTATCAAGGTAGATCTGAGAGTTTCGTGGGTATGTGCCCGCCATGAGTTACCGTCATGTGGCTTGAGCAACACCTGTAAAATCTCTCCTTGCTCTCCCAGGACCCGGAGTTTGCAGTTTACTAAGATTATCAACAGATGGATTTCCTGATGCCCAGAAAGGAAGGAAACATTTACAAGTGTGGCACCTGTAGGCAATGTTACATACACAGTCTTAAGAATTTTGCCGGGATTGTGACAAGCACTTTACATAGATTCACTCATTAAATGGGCACAACCCTCTAAGCAGATCCCTCTCCTCTCTCTCTCACACACACACACACTCACATTATAAATGCTAGTCCATCGCTATTAAATGAATCATGATATTTCAATTTGGAAGGTGCATGTTTCAAACATATATATGAAGTGCATATTGGAAGTATTCATGGGAGCATTTTAATCATTCAGTGAAATAATGTCACAGTTGTTTGTGTCAACATGGTGGGGCCACAGCGCCCAGGTATTTGATCCGATATTACCCTGTTTCAGTGAAGGTGTTTTTGGGGGGAGATTAGCATTTAAATTGAACTTAGAGTGAAGCCCTCAAGAATGGGTGGGCCCCATAGAAAAACAGTGTAAGAATTTAACAGAACAAAGACTGACCTACTCAGAGCTTGAAGGTTTCTGTCAGCAGGTTGCCTTTGGGTCCTAACTGCAGCTCTTTGCTGGGTCTCCACCCTGCCAGCTGACCACGCACAATTTGGATTCACCCAATTTCTACAATCGCATGTTCCAGTTTCTTAAAGCAAAACTTTCCCTGCTCTCTATTCTTTTCCACCGCTCTTTCCAAAGGAAAGCTGATCTCGTGAGATCTAGGGAGATCTACAAGGACAGGCAGGGGAGTCCTGGGGTGAAAAACACCTGGGTGCCCCAGGTGCTGGAGGCCACAGTCCTAGATTCCTAGGTAGGGAATCTGGCTCAGACCACCTATCAAGCAAACTCTAATCTTCAGCAATCCTCTGATCCTAATATAGGTGCAGAATGCATAATAATGACTTTGAATATTATATCCTATTGATGAGGGAGCAGAAAGCAAGTTGAGGACAAAGCAGAAACTGACACCCTGCAACCTACTGCCATGCCCCACTTCTGGGGCATAATACCTTAATACCTTGCTAGAGGGGAAAACGAGCTTAACTTGACATTGGCAAGACTGCTGGTATCTCGTAGGTGTAAGTACGTCCTCTTCAGCATATGAACTTCTTTTGAAACCTCATTTTTCCTTACTTTCCCCAATTCTTGTGTGTGTATAATCAGCCACTCCTCAACACACACACACACACACACACACACACACACATACACACGCTTGCAGCAGCTCTTTCTGCCCACGGATCCTGTCCCCATACTTTAATAAACACCGTTTTGCACCAAAGACATCTCAAGAATTCTTCCTTGGTTGTCAGCTCTGAACCTCACCTATATTCCAAAACCACATCATCATCACTTAAGAAGTTTTGATTACTTTCATTAGTAAATCTCACTTAATCTTTGCAACAGTATTTAGGGAATGTAAGGAAGGGATTATATTTAATATCTTATAAATAAGGGAACTATAGCCAGGAGAAGTTAGATAAAAAGTTTGAGGGCCCAAGCTATGATCCATTGCTAGATTTGAACTCAGGTTTTCTGACTGCTTGTATAATGGTTTTTGTTTATTGGCCTCTGAAAGTTGGCTTTTGTTTTGTTTTATTTTTAAGATTTTTTATTTATTCATTTGAGGAGAGAGAAAAAGAGAGAGAACACAAGTAGACCGACCGGCAGGCAAAGGGAGAAGCAGTCTCCCTGTAAGCAGAGAGCCTGACCTGGTGTGCTATCCTAGGACCTTGGAATCATGACCTGAGCTGAAGGCAACTGAGCCACCAAGGCACCCTTGAAAGCTATTGATTTCACCTAGTTCTTGTTCCTCTGTCACTTTCAATTTCTAATTCTTTAACAGAAATAGTAACTCACAAGCAACCTCCATTCAACATACTTTCTGCAACTTTCACTTGGCAAATAAATGAGAATTGAGGGCAGAGCTAGAAACAAATAATACTTCATATTTTCATTCCCTGGATTGAAAAACTATACATACATAAGACTATACTTCTCATACAACTTCAAGTCCATTATTAAACTTGGCTTTAACCAAGAGTATCAGAGAACTTTGCATGCGCCCCCAAATTAAGTGACTAGCCCTGTCTCTGTCCCACAACCCTGTGTCCTTATTCTTCTATTTTTGGGAATAATCCTGACAAAAGGAATTGTAAAACAAGGTTAAGTTTTGGATTAGAAATTTTTCCTCTGCAGTTAATTGACATTTTATAGGAATCTTAATTCTAAGGAATGCTGGCCTTCCTTATGTGGTAGAAATAGAAAATAAAATATGTTTCTCCATATTTTAAGCTATCAGATTGCCCATAGAGTCTACAAGCAAGAGAGTTCAAAATCTGCCCTAAAGGAAAGGTGAAGAACACGTGTGGCACAATCAGTGGAGGCTGATGCAAAGCCGTTGCTTAGGGTAAGTGGTTGCATGGGTGCACCTGAGTGGCTCAGTGGGTTAACCCTCTGCCTCCGGCTCAGGTCATGATCTCAGGGTCCTGGGATCTAGCCCTGCATCAGGCTCTCTGGTCAGTAGGGAGCCTGCTTCCTCCCCTCTCTCTGCCTGCCTCTCTGCCTACTTGTGATCTCTCTCTGTCAAATAAATAAATAAAAATCTATTAAAAAAAAAGATAAGTGGTTGTAGGAAGAAAACATGTTGGAATCCAAGTATTTAAACAACCTTCCCACTTGAAGGAACAGAACAATTTGGCAGAATATCAGCAGAGTTTTTTCATGAAACAAGTTTAATTCTCTAACTATCCTTACATTATTTCTAAAAAGCTGTTTGTTTTTATAAGTAGTCTCTAGGCTTTTGGGTTAAAATGCTCGATTAGACACTTAGGTTTGCTTTCCTCCTCCAGGCCCATGACACAGACAAATGATGTTCTAATTAGGCATAAATACTCAGGTTTTGAAAAAAGGGAAGGAGAGAGGAAAGAAGAGCAAGGATGTTGGTAAGCTGGAAAACAGGGACAAATGGTATATTGTTTATCAGACCCTTCAAAGAAGCAGAATCTGAAACTGGCCATGGGTTAGTATGAGAACCTAATTGATTTATACTGAAAATGTCCCCGAAGCTTATGCTTTGGAGGAATCGTCACCGTTACAAATGGAAGTGGAAGGGAAAGAGCTTCATGACTGTTCAGGACACCAACAAAACTGTCCCTCTTTCATTGTACCCATGTGAAAAACTGGTGATGTCTTTCCTGGTGAACTAGAGAGTCTGAATTAAAAGACAGTCTAGCAGGCACCTGGGTGGCTCCGTTGGTTGAGCAACTGCCTTCGGCTCAGGTCATGATCCCAGACTTTCAGGATGGAGTCCCACATAGGGCTCTTAGCTCCTTGGGGAGTCTGCTTCTGCCTCTGACCTTCTCTTCTCTCATGTTCTCTCTCACTCATTCTCTCTCAAAGGAATAAATAAAATATAAAAAAATAAAAAATAATAATAAAAATATAAAAGACAGTTTAGGACAGAGTAGAATCCTGCAAAAATATACATATCCTGTATGTTGAGACGGACTTTCAACTTCAAAGATTTTGCTAAGGCTCCCATGTAGTCTCCTTTTCCTTTTCATATTTTACATGAGATTGTGGGGAGAGAACCCAACATAATGAAAAAGACATCAGAAAAGCAAACCAAAGCAACCCTCAAATTAGCTCTGTTAGCCTAGAAAGAATATCCTAAGCACCTACCATTTTCCAGGCTCTATTCCAAGAACTTAATCTATATTAACTCATTTTATCCACACAATCCAAAGAGGGCCAGATTATTATGATTTTTATCTTTCACAGGAAAAACCTGGGGGCACAGAAGGGTTACAGAGTTTGTCTAAGTGGTAGAGGCTAAGATTTCTATACACAAAGTTTGGATTCACAGTCTTTGTACTTAAGAACTACTCTTTACTGCCTAGTGAGGGAAACCATGTATGTGCCCTAAAATTGACCCAGAGAAAAAACTATGTGAAATAGAAAGCCTGTGACCAAACTGTCCCAGGAGTTAGTATCAACAGACTTAGAGATCTAAAATTATCTTCAGAAGCTAACTACAAGATACAATTTCATTCACCAATAAATACTTCAGTCATTGCTTAAAAAAGCTAGAATCAGATTGAAATTATTCTATCCTGGTGAAAAGATATTTATTTTCGCACCTTTTCCCTATAAAATTCTGTTACACAGAAGTATTTTAACCACTTTAAAATACATGGTGATGCTTATTTCAACTTGTTTAATTTTTCCACCTATTAATATTTTCATCATAGACTACATTGAGATGTTTTGTTTTGCTTTTTACATTGATATGTTTTAACAAAATGTAGGTTAATATTTGCACTCCCACAATATGATCTACTTTTCTTTATTTTTACCTACTAAAAGCTCATTCAAATCATAAGGAAGAAAGTTTAAAAAGAAAAATCAAACCTGTCTGATGCATAAAATGGTGAGAAAAAAAAAAAGAAAAACAACAATGCTACCTAGTGTTCTAGAAGCTGATCAGCTTTTCTTGGCAATTTTATTAAATCATCTTAAACTTATTTCTCATGGCAACAATATTTTTCATACCTTGGTTCTGTGAATAGTAATAACTTTGAATATTACATATGATATATTAATAACAACAGTTTATCCAGAGTGGTAAAACTATAAATGACCTATCTCTTGAGTTCTATAGACTTTTAGGTAGCATCAAGTCATATTCACCTTAGTCAGTTATATTTTTGAATTTGGAAATCATGAATTTTGATTCTGAAATAGCAGTTCCTACAAAATATTATAAAGTGTTTTTATGAGGTCATTATGAAAAGAGACTAGTTTCTCAATGTTCTAAAGTATATTTTCCAATTTTATTAGCATGCAATAGTAACAAAATTATTTGCATAAGATTAGTGTACTCTTGGATTCTAAAATCAGTTTAAATTTCAACACAAAAGTGCCTCATTACCTCTGTTTCACAGATGAAATAATGAAGTTGCCATTCTTTGCCAACCATCATTCAAGACTGCTTCTAGTTACCCCTGACATTTTAGGATTGAGAATTGAAATTTTGGTAAACCTGATAAACAGAGGGTCAACTGTCACTTGCTTTTGAAATATGCACATGTTTCCTTGCTACCATACTTGGAAGAATCTTCAAACCAGAGAGCTATTTTGAGTAGTTTCCAGAAACATCTCTTTGTAACAGGGTCTTAACTGTGATTTCCTAATCACTATGCAGAAGATTTCCCTCCCTAATTAAAGGACCGGTGCAGTGATGAAGATAAAGAATACAGAGCAGGGCTGCGAGCTAATCTACAAGCAAAACACAGGAGCTACTTGTCAAGAGTAAGGGCATATTTTATCGACAGCTGTGTCCAATAAGGATGAGTTATGTGGTAAATATTTAATATTAATGCGTTTCTGCCATGATTGTTACCTTCTTCATTATCTCTCACTGTGCTCAGTAAAATAATGAATACAGTCACTTATTGAAGTTCCATTTGAAATGACAGAATTTTTAAAGAATAATACTCATTTTCAATGGAAATGTAACCCTCACTGTAATAAATGATGATGTATATATCCAATAAACTCAATGTGTAGTTACTCAAGTTAACTATTCAGGTTATTGGTAAAATTCTATTTTGAATACATGAAATAGTGTATTAAATACAAAACTATGATAAACAGTTTTGACATAATTGCTACCATTATTCTGTAAGAAACTGGTGACTCAGTATGCAAATGCGAAGTTAACAGTAATTCCCTTTAAAAAGGGAATACACATATGGTGATAGAAGGGCCCAAACTTTGAAACCAATACTCCACCATTTGTTAGATCAGTAGCACTTACAATTTAGTCAATGTATCTGAGATTTAACTTCTCCATCTATTAAAAAAGAGAGAGTAGTAGAAATACTATCTACCATGTGGAATTTGGGGGAGCACAAGTAAGATATATGTACAACACATGGGACAATTGGCTTTTAATGTTACTTATCTCCTACAACATAGATAGGATAATGGCTCTAAATTATCCAAGCCAGAGTAAAAGAATAATAAACATTTTAAACATAATTGATGAGGTTTATTATTTTAAATCTATAACATTAAGATTTATCATTTCAATAAATCATAATAAATAAAATATTTTTATTTTTAATTATAAAATATTATTTATAATTTATTTATCATAATAAATAAAAAGCAGAAACACATAGTAGAATTGTGTATAAACTACTTCTATGCCTAGGTCTATAAATCTGTATCTACAGCGACATTTATGTCTATCTATTAACACATCTCTCTGTGTGTATAAAAAATCTAATTTTATACATTTCCCCCAGAGCAAGTAAGGATAGTTAAGAAAAATGTTTAATGTACTTTAAAAATAAAATGGTTTACCAATCAGTGAAATGGATAGAATATGCAAAGAAATTGAGAGATAGAGAGCATATAATAAATATGGTTAAATAGAATTAAAAATAATTTTTGAGTAGTCGTGGAAGGTTATTTTATAAACACATATTATTAAAAATAAATCATTCCATTAAAAAATGTCATCAGAGGAAACAAAAAAAGTGATTTTTTTATACTTTATACTTTTTTTTTTGATAGTTTATACATTTTGTACTTCAAGCTTCCTTCAAGTTCTATATAGACCATTAGGGAATCCTCTTACTACACTTACCTAGAGAGAGACTAAAGGCTAAATTCTAATTTGGATTCCCTTAGATCCCTACATTAGTGATAGTGGACGGAGAATAAAATGATCTGGTATATTGGGATTGGGAGTTTCTTTTTTTATGTACAAATTGATATTAGACTTTAAAATACAGATATTACAGAGACAAAAATAATGTGTTTTATATTTCTAATGCCAATTAGTTAAATTTTGTCTTTGTCAGCTATCAAACAGACTTTCTTAGTAAAAGCATAAAAGGCACTAAAAATATAACTAGGGAGAGTAAATGGAGGTATAATTTTCCTTAAATGAACTATGGGAATTTTCATGTTCTTTCGTTTAACAGACGATGAATTCCCTTTGGGAAATGTAACTTTGTAAGTTTAAACGCCTTGCTGATTTGAGTAGGTCGACATGTCATGTTCTGCCTTTTATTTTGGGTATTTGGCACAGATTGCTTATGGTCCACCTAAATTTGGTTTCCATCTCTCCTCAGTAATATATCTGTAGCAGGGCAGATGGCTGCCAGCTTCCCTTGAAGTTAAGTGTAATTAAGTTTTTATTGATAGAATTGCATAGAAGTGAAGTACATCAGTTTTGACTGCAGAACTTTAAACTTTGATCTTATATTTTTCCAAACTCTTTTCCCTGTCTTGTAGCATTGGATTCACTGAACTGGGATAATTTGGAGAAAAACTCAGCATCCTATAATATGATAGAGGGTCAAGAAAGATGAAATCTGCATCTCTGAGTGATGATATGAAACAGACAGTCCAACAGCCTGGTAATTTCATGAAAGAGACATAAAAATCTATGTTAGGGGCACCTGTGTGTCTCAGTTGGTTAACCATCTGACTTGTGATATCGGCTCAGGTCATGATCTCAGGGTTCTGAGGTCGAGCCCTGTGACGGGCTCTGCGCTGGGCTGGAGCCTACTTAAGATTCTGTTTTCCTGGGTGCCTGGGTGGTTCAGTGGGTTAAAGCCTCTGCCTTCAGCTGGAGTCCTGATCTCAGGGTCTTGAAAATGAGCCCCACATCCAGCTCTTTGTTCTGCGGGGAGCCTGCTTCCCCCTCTCTCTCTGCCTGCCTCTCCGCCTACTATGATCTCTGTCTGTCAAATAAATAGATAAAACAAAACAAAACAAAACAAAAGATTCTGTTTTCCTCCTCTGTCCTTCTACCCCCCTCATTCATTCTCTCTCCATCTCTTAAAAAAAAACATATTTATGTTATTTAAATCACCATATTTTAAAATGTCTTTGTTAGAGCTACTTTAACCTCTGCCCTGCATAATACAGGTAATCACTGAATACCAAGTAAAAATACCATGAATAGGGGCACCTGGGTGGCTCAGTGGGTTAAGGCCTCTGCCTTCAGCTCAGGTCATGGTCTCAGGATCCAGGGATAGAGCCCCACATCAGGCTTTGTGCTCAGTGGCGAGCCTGCTTCCTCCTCTCTCTCTCTGCCTGCTTTTCTGCCTACTTGTGATCTCAAATAAATAAATAAAATCTTAAAAAAAATATCATTAATAAAATGATAAATTTGCAACATAGAGCTTTGGAATTTTCATGTATTTTAAAGTTGTTTTTAATGTATCACAAAACAATGGATATTGTTTCAATATAATTGTGTATAACAATTTGTTAAACACTCATCTTTTTCAAGGGCTTATGATATGCAGGGTAGTTTTGAGAGATAAGAGTGGAAACCAGGAAGGAAGAAACTGACTTGGTCTTTATGTCTTACTCTCTGCTCTCACACCAAGTGGTTTTCCAGCTTGTACCACACCAGTTGTCTCTTCATCTGAAACCTAGCAATACCTTAATTATGTCATGGATAATTTATAAAATTATAATCTTAGAACATTTTTTTTCATATCTACAATTCATTGCTAAAATTTTCTCTTACTTTCTCAAGATCATTACCTTGTCACTCTGAACATTTCCAGAAGAAAGAGCATCAATTCATTTTTGTTTTGTTTTTTCTCTATAGACTGCTAACCCCTCAAGGCACCTTCTATACGTTAGGCTCTAATAAAACTCCATGTATCTCTTTCCTCTATTCTTATTTTGTTTCCCTTTTCCAGTGAATCATGAAGGCCACTAATATTTCAGCATAAAGACTTAAGTGTTCTTAAATTTTTGAAAGTTAGCCAAACATCCGGCCTTTTTAACCTTTATTTCTAGGGCACAATTACTCCACATCAAGTGGTCCTTGCTTGCTAACTTCTCATATGAATTTCTGCATCACCATCTCACGATATATGTATTTTTGCATTGTTATTAGATTGTAGAAATGCAAACATATTTCATATCCATAAAAATTTTGTGAGTTTTTAAAGACAGCATTAAATAAACGATAGGACTCATTTTTCTGAGACTGAACTCTAAATCGATTCAATAAATCCTTCTATTTTATCCTAGGTGTAATTCAAATAGGCATTTTGAATATAAATAGACATTATAAAATCCAATGGAAATCTGAGTTAGATCGCTTTCTAGTACTGAGGATTGAATGGTCCAGCTGACTTTCTATTCTGCTTCCCTCCAATACCAACCCCCCTTCCAAAAATGTTCTTTATGGCTTTTCATGTTCACTTACCCCAGACCCAACACACCAGGAAACTCATTGGAGTATCTCCACTTGCCCATACTAATAGCTGTTATTGAGCACCTTCTATACGTCAGACACAGTTTAGGCACCTACAATACATTTGTTAATAAACAGACTATGTTAACTCTTAGAGTTAGATGTCATCCATTTTAGCCTAATTGAAAGGATGGGATTTCTGTTCAGTTCTCCCTCTGTAGTTTTCATTGGTGATGTTGTACAGTACACCATATCTTCTCTTTCATCATAAACTTCAGCTTGGCCTTGAATCACAGACTATCTGCTATCTTTCCTTAACTGAAGTTGCATTCTTTCTTCATCTTTCTTGTTACAAAATTTCCAGAGTAATTTCCATTCCAACCTGATTCCCAAGTAATAGCCTACAGTTTGTATTTGATGCTGTATGAATAAACTTATCTCTAACTATTTATATGACTTGAATTTAAATTTGGATCCCTTTAGATGCTATTCTTGAATAACGTGACGGCCCACCATAGGAATAATATTTTTTGTTACTTTTCTATATTTGTTCACGTTGACAAGCAGCATCCTGCCTGATTCCAGTTCATTCACATTCCTAATAGACACATATTGCCAAGGTAATATTAATTAGACTACTTTAGCCCACTTCCACAAATAATTGTATTACATTGTCTTGCAGTATTTGCTAAGTAGATATCTGTAAAGATTGCATTTGACTCCTCCCACTCCCATATCAAAAATTTAATCCATGTTTAAAATAAACTGGGTAATCTCTAGTACATCCATGACACACACTGACCTCTTACACTTGGCATTTATTACAGTGAACTCCTGGAACATTAAGCCTGAAAACTTTTTCTGACTCCTTGAAAAAAAATCAGCCCTTTACTTTTCGTGTCCTATAGTTCTGCTCAGCTTCCCTAATATATCTACCACTTCTCAAGGATTTGCATCACATCTTCTGGTGACTGAAAATCTGAAGTAAATGTGTAAATTACAGGGTAGAATTCTGACAAGCTTTCATAACTGTCACACTCAAATTTCCAGTACCTGAGGTATTGGATATTAAAAGACACAATGCGTTTCTTAGAATCAATACAAGTAACATTTCTAACTATTTTCTAATATTTCAGTAGGTGATAATTTGATATAAAAATGACTTTAATAAGTACAACATACCAAAATTGTAAACTGTTAGATTGTTATGTTAATTTATAGCAAGTACACACTTGATGACGAAATTTTATCACTCAAAAAATACTTGATACCCACTTTTGTAGCAACATGGACGGGACTGGAAGAGATTATGCTGAGTGAAATAAGTCAAGCAGAGAGAGTCAATTATCATATGGTTTCACTTATTTGTGGAGCATAACAAATAGCATGGAGGACATGGGGACTTAGAGTGGAGAAGGGAGTTGGGGGAAATTGGAAGGGGAGGTGAACCATGAGAGACTATGGACTCTGAAAAACAATCTGAGGGTTTTGAAGGGACGGGGGGTGGGAGGTTGGGGTACCAGGTGGTGGGTATTATAGAGAGCACGGATTGCATGGAGCACGGGGTGTGGTGCAAAAATAATGAATACTGTTATGCTGGAAATAAAAAAAAAAAAAAAAATACTTGATAAACATCGTAATTCTCCACCATTTGTTGCTAGAATTCAGGTTTGTTTTTAACCCACTCATCCTGGCTTGCCCCACTTCTGTATGAAAAGGAGACTGTATATCTTATTGCCAACACAGTGCAGTTGTTTCAAGAATTCAGGTTGTGAATCTGGCTAAGAGGGTTTTTAACCCCAACACATGTACTGTGACATTGTTTTCTACCTAACATTTAGAGAATTCTAAAAAAAGCACTGAAGTTGGCAGTTATTCACAGTGTTGGCTACAGGAGACCAATTCTCTGCTGGATCAAAATGTTAAGTGAGTTCCAAGAGAGAATGTGAGAAGAAAGTAAAAGCAATCTCTCTTTCTTCTGAGCTCTAGGAATTCACATTTTCCAAGAGTGGCTGAAAACATTCTCTATCAGCTGATCCCAACCAATGAGAGAAAACTGTTGGAAAAAGGGAGCTACAGAAAAGAAATGCAATTTTGTTAAAAAGAAAACTGAAGAACTAACTTTGTTATTTTTTTTTAATTAGCAAAATGTTTAGTTCTTAATATATTTCACCTAAATATTTGTCTTCTTATATTTATCTTTGCAATTACCTTGCTACCATTCTGTAGATCATTAAAGTCCAGTATTTTCACATTTTAGGAATTAGTATGACTGATGTGAGGGTATAGAGAACATGCTAGACTGGACTGCTAGACAAGATTGTGGACAGAAATGGTAACTCCTTCATTCATCTACTAAAAAAAAGGCAAAGCTTTTTTTAAACGATTGTCATATAATTCCATTTCTGCTAAAGATAGTTTCACATGGATATGTTTCCCAAAAATTCATGCTCTACTTATTTAATGTTGAAATAATTTGGAAAAACTCCTCCTGAAATTAACCTTTGATCAAATTATAACCCTCAAGTGACAAAAATGTATAAAATTGGGGAAGATAAATTTAGTCTGAAATTACTGAAAGCCTTCATTAAGCCTTAATACATGCTGTCAGCTTTAAACTAAATAATAGATGAGATTTTAACATAATCAGAAGAAAACTGCTGCTACCTGCCTCTGTTACTGTCACAATGAAATTGACAAGATAATTTTGAAAATAAGGCCTTCTCCAAGTCACTTCATGGATCTGACAAGCACACGGTATTTAGAATTATATCTATTCATACAGAAAATAGATTTAGCTACAAGGATGTAAGATAGTTGAGTGGAAGATCAAATATATTCTCCTTTAGATAATACAGTGTTCCTTGCTTTAGCAAATAAACACATATACTAGCAATTCTTTGCTTTCTGAGAAGACTCCATTTTATGTCTCTCCTGTAATAGTCTTTAAGTAATCCTGAAGTCAGAAACCTTCAGGAAATCAAAGAAAGGTATAGCCTGTATATGTTACACCGAGTTCCTGTGTTCATGTGATCTCTTGAGGTTTTCCTTATATTATTAACATATAGAGCTTTAACTGTAACTGCCAATAAAAAACAAAATCAAAAACAAAAAGGTTATTTTCTCATTGTAGGGAAAGGGTACAAAATAACAAAGAAAATTAATATATGCCTCGAATCTACATGGATATGTGTTAGAACAAAGCTAAAATTTAAGCATAATAATATTCTTACCTTTTTTTCCAGCTGTGTACAATACAAAATATCCAATAACTCTTCGTTTTATCAAGGTGAATATAATTCATAAAAAAATAGTGACATGACTTTGAACTTCATATACAGAAAGCTGGAGTTAGTGGAGTTATTATTAACTAAAAGTTGCTTAGTTATGTATAATATATAATTTGACATTTTTGATCACTATTTCATTCAAAAATATTTACTTCCCAACTTTATTTCATTGGTCATTATTTCATTCATAAATATTTACTTCCCAACTTTACTTCATATCTAGATGATGAGTGGTGGTGGCAATTACTAACAATTATTATATCTGAAATCAGATATCTCTAGCTCTTTGAAACAATATTAAGCGGAACATGTTCCATCTCTAATCTGACAGTGCCTGATTTGCTTGTTAATATTGTATTATAAATACACAGAAAAACTTAGTGTGCCTTAAAAGCCAATTTTGATTATTTATTGGTATCAGAGCACAGGTTCGTAAAAGAAACAGAGCATATTGTTATAATATATTTAATCAACCAGTGTTATCTATTTTAGGATTAAGAATTTTTCTGCAATGCAACAGTGAATATAACTTTATATTTCCTTAAATATAGAGGTTAAATTTTTGATATCTAGACATCACACTTTGTTTTTCAAATGACAAAGCTAATGGCATCTTTGTATAAACTATGATGTTAAAACACAGTGAAAAATCATTGCCATTATCTTTCCATCTCCCTAAAATGGGACAGGAAAGAGACACAGCAGGGAGAAACTCATGAACTTACCTGAAAGTTAAATACAATAGACAGGTCACATTTTTGAATTGCCAACTTTGATGTGCCTTTACTTCTATATTACAAATCATGTCATATTCAGAAAGTTTAAACGTTGAGGGATCTATTGAGTGCTGTCCCTGATCTTCAAGAAACCTGAATTTCCAAAGAGACATACAGATGGATTTTTTTTTCTTTTTGTCCTTTTCATTAAATGTCTCCAAGCAAAAAGTTCAAGATGGAAGGGGAAAAAAGAAAGTTTTAGGAGCTTGATCTGAAGTGGTCATTTTGTGTCAGAAGAGCTATGAAAAAAATCAGTTTTGAAAAAGGAACTATAATCACATTTCAAATCCATCTAAATTTTATACACATGTAGAAAGGTATAGACTTTTAGTATGTCATAGTCATTTATAAATATCTAAAACGCTTTAGTAACTAGGTCTCATTACTCACCAACATTCTTTTCAGAGCTTCATATTCAGAATATGCTCATTATTAGGGGAAAGTAAAGTCTTATACTTCATTGCTTATACTCCATTTCGGAAGAATTACATATTGATCACCAAAGTAATGAAAGACAATGCATGATGTACCAAAATTAAAGTAAGATTTAAATTTGTGTCAAATAGTATACCTCAATAAGGTTAGGCTTATGGAAATAATATATTTAAAAGTTTGGGGTGAGAGTAGACACAAAATTTATTGCAATTTGTGAATCTCACTATTTCCCTTGGCAGGAATAGAAATGAAGAGTCTAGTAGCCAAGAAGTGTTAAAGAACTAAGGAGAGCTAAAAATGAGAAAAATAAGATTAAAGTTTTGGTTTTTTAAACCTACTTATGAGCTATCCTATAAAATATCTTTTTGAATCATTTTAAAAACAAATTGTTTATATATACAAGCCAAATACCATTTTGTATATTCAGGGGTCAGGGTGGGAAAAGATCGAAATGTAGAAAATATATTTTTTAAAATTTCACTCATAGGACATATTTATTAAAATATATTTTGAAAATTTTTAAAGTATTAGAATCCTTTCCTATTAAAACAAAACAAAACGAAACCAAAACAAACACAAAAACAAACAAACAAAACCTCACACAGTCACCAAGACGATGTGAACCAGTGGGCCTAGAAGTAATGATCTCCACGTTTATCCTGCAGCTTCATCAGACTCTGAGTCAATAGAGAATTCTTGCAGAGTGTCACCAAAATGTTAGAAATGCATCCCTTAACAGAGGTGGATTTGTTCAGACCAAACAAATGTGAGTCAGGTACAATAATGATCGCTCTCACCTTGCAATGAAAACATATGAGAAGAGCCACTTTGAGAGAGTCTGACACTCACAAGCTTAGAATAATGGGGAACACTTTCAGCCTTGCAGCAAACTCAGAACTTGCTTCAAATTCACAAGGCCCATGAAATGGGCGTAACTCTGGAGGTCTCAGCAATGTCACAGAAGATTGGAACAAAGAATCCTGATTTCTCTATCTGCTGCAAAAAGCCAGCATTTGAGAATACATAATCATAGGAGCTAAAGTTGTTATGTGCAATGTTCTAAGCTACCCAAATGCATTAAATAATTTAATTCTCCAAACAGCCTTATGATGGGGATATGTTATTTTCCTTTCACAGATGAGGAAACCGAGTAGGACATGGCAAAATAAGGACCGCATGTCAAAGTGGGAAATCTAACCAAGGCTTCTAAACACAAAAACCCATTGAACTACAACTTTCAGGTTACTACTGAGACCATTTTTCAGCAGCGTGGTCATATTACTTTCTCAATACACAAGATTTACTGGTTAGGATCTGGTTAATTGAAATGTGCAATGAGCACCTGACAAGAGGGGGTTTGCAACAGACGCTGAAAGACACTAGCCTTCAGTGTTAATGCTTTTGAAGCCTTTATTTTTCTATAATTATATGTAGTATTTTAGACTAGCACTAATATGAAATTATTTTTGATGTCAGAATTTACTGTTGGGATCTTTCTGAAGTAATTTTATCATAGAAAGTACTGATGAATAATGTTACTGTTTCATATCTTTTGAGTCCAGATGTCAAAATGATTTATAAAAAACTATCCTGGACTAATCTTTGCCCCAGAATAATTTATTTTGCTGAAGTCAGCATAGAATGATGCCCAACACAAATTTTACAAAGGGCCATCACTGAATACATTAAGCAAGTGTTTAAAAGCTGTGTCAATCGAAGTCGATTTTTTAATAACATTTGCAGGTAACTTAGGCTACTTTTTCAGGATGTCCCTCAAGAAAAACGGTTTAATGGAATGGCCGTGGTCTGGGTGTAGATTTAGAAATGTGGATTTGTCAGAGTACTACAGGTGTTCTGGCCCCAGGGGAGCTAGTCACTAGAGGTAAAATCACATGAGGCTAATTCATAAGCTTAAATGCCAATGTTCCAAATTATATTGGAGGGATATTCTGGGGCCTGACAACTGGGACAAGCCGTCTGCAAGGGCATACCCTCATGGGTAGTTGGGCTCTCTAAGGAGACAAAATTATAGATTAGATGTTTCTCCTGAGAGCACAGAATTAGAACAAAGGGAATTGACTGGTCTTAGGGGATCATTTTATCAGACAGTGGTAACCTGATTAATTGCCCTTCCTGCCTGTTCTGCTGATGTTTCTATCTGAATAACTAGGTCAAGGTACTGTGGAATCAGAGCACTTTCCTTCAAATTATTTCCACAGAAACAGTGGAAACTCCAGACCCCTGGGTAGTAATCATCCTCCTCTACACTATAGTGTCCAGCTTTGCTATTTATTTACTAAATTAATTTAACCTGAGTCCAATAGTTCAGGACAAGATTTTGACATTGATTAGCAATAGAGGACAGGAAAACAGGCAATGGAAGTTTAATGCTTTCTTTCAAAGTAGAGAATTGACTGTATAAAATTTGTGATTTAGGAAGATCCATCGACACTATTAAATAGAATGAGTTAGAGTAGGTCAGTATTGAAAAATGAAAGATTTTTGCAAATCCAGCCAGCTCAAAGACGTTAAAGAACTTGAAAATGGGTTGTTGCGGCAATTAGGGATGGAGGCAAGGAACAGGTGCAAGCAAGATTTGGGGAACAGAAAGTTATAATTCTTTTCTTCTGAGTTCAACATGATTGAGCACTCAGAGCCATAGACTTACTGTACCTAACTTTTTTTGTAAATGAACTACAGTATCAATAAAGAATTCAATAAAAATACTGATAAAAGCACGTGTTAGAAGTGGGAAAGGAAATGCAAAGAGAATGATTTCAATTATTTAAAGGTATTCTTGAACACCTTTCCCCTTAATATGATCTCTGCTTTACTTTGCTAAACTTGCTGACTTGTGTCTGACATCTCATAGAGATTATCCGACAAAGTGTAATATTACAGGTTGTTGAGTTGCCTGGGGGAGGGAGCAAGCCTTTTCAAGTGCTAACCTGTTGTGCCTCAAGTATGGACCGCTCAAGACAAAACAAGAGCAAATGCTTCTCTAATAAAACTTGAAAATGAATGGCCACAGGGAGTATATGGGAATTCTCTGTACTTTCCGCTCAATTTTTCTGTGATTCTAAAACTTCTGTAAAAAGGAAAGTTTATTAGTTAATACATAAAACAAAATAAATTGAAAGTGAAATCACAGGCAAAAAGAAATCAATCATTCTCTCTTCCGTTCCCAGATCTTTCTTTTTCTCAGTCACCGAAGACATAGCTCATCATATTCACTGCGGCTAGGAAAAGTATGTTTCTTCTTCTCTAAGGGAGTGCTTTAGTTCTTTGTGTCTCCAGAAACTACAGACAGCGTTGTGCTCCCTCCTACCCAGCAATCTGAGCTCCTCTCCCTCTCCTACTAATTCCGTTTTGTGAGGACAGTTCCTTATGGGTAGTCACCTTTTTCTTGAACACAGCATATATCATGAAAGTAAACAAAGCACACCAAGAACATTAAAGCACCTGCATCATAGATATTTTCCTTATCTACCTTTCAAGAGAACGGGGCTGGTTTGGGGCTAGGGATATACATGTGAAAATAAGAGCAAATCAAAATGCTGTAGTTAAATTAATTTAACCTAACCCAACATCCTCTGTACTGTTACTAAAATGCTTTTTTGATGAATAAGATTATAATGATGAAATAAAATACAGAATCTCACGATGGAAATTTAAGGGCATCTATACAAAGCCATGGATTAGAGGGTGTGTCCCCGTCCTTTCAAACCTTCTTCAAAAGCTGAAGATTTTCCTACTTTCAAAAACTTCAGTTACATTATAGAATGCAAGCTGCTTAAAAATAGCTTTTGGAGGTCTTTTAATTATAGATCAATAAGTGTGTCTGAGTGCAAAATCAATTATTAATTTATGTAAGCTGAAAAATTGGTATATTTTAAAAAGTTAAGTTTTATCTTCAGAGTGGTTCTTGCTTTTTGGTAACAAACTAAGGGGATAATGTAATCTTTCTGAACCTTTATTATTTCACTCTTTTAAAAGTGACATCTACTTAGAGAGAACCCAAGTTAGTTGGAAAACCCTAGACTTTGAAAAATGTAAAGTTTGGTATGAACATTAAGTGAGAAAATACAAATGCTAATTTCTGAGGTAGTAATTCTATAAGCTGGTTTTCTATAGTTTAAAATGTCGATACATGATAAGAAGAATTGAAGTAGAAGAAATGAAAATATTCTCCACAGTATCCAATGTTTTCTCACACGAAGTCTAAAAATGACTTTTCTTTTGGTTAAGTAAATTTCTTTAAACTATGTTAATCTTTTTTTCTCTGGCAGATATAAAATGGAAATAAAGAGATTAAACAATGCAGTAACAAAGAACCATGTTTGGTGGACATGAAAACAAGCATCAAAGAAGGAAAAAAAATACAAGCGCATCTTAATTCACACTAAGCATAAATGGCATCAACAATCAAAAATGCATGCAGAGTTCAAACAGACTTGCTTTTTAATCTTTCTTCAAAAGGCATAGTAGTGAATGACAATCAAATATGAATAAACTGAAAATGAATCAGCAATAAAACATGTGATACACAATTAACCATTTGCAATGTTAACATTCTACAAGAAAGAAAATCATAAATTAAAATGATGCTGTCTTATTCAAAGTAACTGTTTTAAATATAGTTTATTCCGGCATCTGGTCAGGGTCACACTAATTCAATATAGATAGGAATCTGGGGATTTTTGTTTGTGTTTGTTTGCTTTTAAGTGTCCTTCCTCAACACCATTTCTCAGTTGCTATTTCATACTAGGGGGGGCATATCTCTACTCTCTCCTTGCTGGCAGGGCCCACCTCCCTTGATAAGAGCTAAAATGCAATAAACTCCAATTTCTAGTCTCTCTTGCTGATAGAGCATGGTCCTCACCCTATACCTGAGGAAGGCATGCTGAGTGCTTCGGGGGAAGTTTGCTCCCTGTCAAAAGGAAAGAGAGATGTAAGGGATGGATTTCATTTCTTTATTGATTTTGGACAATGTCATGAGAGAACAAGATGCATGACGGCTTCTACAGCCATCTTGCTCCAGAGAGAAGAAGATACGGAGGATCTCAGAAAATAGGGGCCACGGAACCAGCCAGCAATACTATTGTTTAAGTGGATTTTACTTGGGTATTCTTGTACCAGAAAATGCCTGAATACCCTTTACTTTAAAGAAATTCCACCCTGCATCTGTTCTAAATTATTTGGTCTACAGGAACATTATACCTTATATAATCATGTCCAATTTTCTATCAGTTAAATGATACAATTTCCTTTAAATTGTTTGGAACAATTGCAAAGGGAAAAAAATGTTCCATTTGAATACTGACAGTGATTCACCACAAAAGCAATATAAGATCGCAATGCAGTATAATTCACCTTTCCGAGACTGCCTTCCTTTTGGTGCTATTTTCTCTTTATTGTGGTTTTCAAATGTATTTTTGTTTCTTTGCTTTAGTCCATAAATGAAGTTTATTCCTGTTTTTTTTTTCCAGGATTCCAATTATTAAAAAAAAGAAAGAAAGGATGTTAGTGTTCTCTGGTTAAAGAAGAAAAGGGTAGATTCATAGAGCTTGCTCTCCACTTGGCTTCCAAACCCTTCTTCTTTTCAATAGCTTCTACACCAAATTAGGAAGCATACTTTCAAAACCACTCCTCTGGTCCTAAATGAAAGTCAAAAGGAATGTGAGGAAAATACAATTTGATCTTTTACCTACATTCTGGAAAAAGATGGCAAGATGAAAGTCAAATATGACCTTTCCTAATTATCTACTTTCTGACTCAGGTAGTACATAGGTAATCACAAGGGATCAATATATACCTGTTGAAGGAATGAATAAAACTTTTAGATTACTGTGTTGCAAATAGAGCCCAGGCTTATTGTTGTTTTTGTACCAGGACTTTCCATTATGCAAAGATGTTCTTCCATAGGCAGAGGGCATATATAAAATAAAATAACAAATGCATATGTTTGATGTCCTTTATGTGCAAGGCATGGAGCTCAGCTTTCCCAGGGTACAATGAATATAAAATATCCAGTCTTTGCCAAAGAAGAACATTGTTTAGTAATATTTAGTAATAGAGACAGGATATATGTGGCCACAAGATACAGAGCAGAAAATAACTGTCACAAGAAAAGTATGAAGCATTTTAGTTCAGAAGAAGGTGTTCAGATCATGTAAGGAGGATTGTAAATGGAAAGACCATTGGGATTGACCCTGAAGAAAGGACTGAATTTCAGAAGGAGAAATGTGAAAAAAAGAGGTTTGGATAGAAAAGATGATAAAGTGTTTCAGAGCAAAATGGTAGCCCACTTTTCCTTAACCATAGAAAACATAAAGAAAGCCAGGGAATATAAATTGGAAAAAAATACTTAGGCATTGTATTTTGGGAATCTTTAAATGCCAGAAAGAATCTTACGTCTGGACCTTCCCAAAGATATGCCCCAAGCAATTCAAATATCCAGTTTATATGCAGAATTTGAAACATTTATCGGTAAAATAAAAATAAGTTAAAAAGGCATCTTTTGGTTTTATCATAATCTATAATACAGTGATGCTCATTAATAAAATTAAACTCTAAGCTTGCATTAGATGTCAATTTATAATATTTATAACTGAGTTCTCAACTATCCTATTTATCTTAAAAATAAGATAATGGTTGATATTTTCATGTCTATTTTAAATTGTCTGTATAAAAACATGATCACCTGATGTTCATTTTTATATAGGCTAAGACTAATGTTAAAGTAGAGAAGGTGGGATAAAATGAGACACACTACTAATATTTTAATTATTTCTTTTCATATTAACATGTAAGTGTTAAAATGTGAGACTAATAGGGGCGCCTGGGTGGCTCAGTGGGTTGAGCCGCTGCCTTCAGCTCAGGTCACGATCAGGGTCCTGGGATAGAGCCCCGCATCGGGCTCCTTGCTCAGCGGGGAGCCTGCTTCTCTCTCTGCCTCTGCCTGCCTCTCTGCCTGCTTGTGATCTCTGTCTCTCTCTCTCTGTCAAATAAATAAATAAAACCTTTAAAAAAAAAATGTGAGACTAATAATAGATCTTTTGTTTTAAAGAATCTGATAAAAGATTTGAGGATGATTAGAAATAATGTCAAAAACAAGCCTGACTTTTGACAATGCATCTTAATTGGTATCTGCCTAGAAATAATAATTGTTCAAAATTTAAACAAAAAAATTGGTCCAATTTGCCCCTACACTACGGCATCAGCTGTTTTTAAAGTGAAAACATCTATGTCATTAAACAGCCTGTTAACTTGAGTCCTGTTTATTATATGAACATTTTTTTAAGATTTTACTTATTTATTTGCCAGAGAGAGAGATCACAAGTAGGCAGAGAGGCAGTCAGTGGGGCGGGGGTCGGGGTAGGGGGGTGGCAGCCTTCCCAGCTGAGCAGAGAGCCCAATGCGGGGCTTTATCCCAGGGCCCTGAGATCATAACCTGAGCCCAAGGCAGAGGCTTAACCCACTGAGCTACCCAGGTGCCCCAAGTCCTGTTTATTATAAAAAGGAAGATCTAAAAACAATGTGATCCTGTGAGGAAAAACTCAGGTTTTTTTTTTTTTTTTTTTTAATTGAAAGATCTAGAATCCAATTTCTTGAATCCAAATTCTTTTTTTTTTTTTTTAAAGATTTTATTTATTTATTTGACAGTAGATGGAGAGGCAGGCAGAGAGAGAGAGAGAGAGGGAAGCAGGCTCCCTGCTGAGCAGAGAGCCCGATGCGGGACTCGATCCCAGGACCCTGAGATCATGACCTGAGCTGAAGGCAGCGGCTTAAACCACTGAGCCACCCAGGCGCCCCTTGAATCCAAATTCTTATACTACTTTGTGTACATTAACTTTTTTCTTTGCATAAAGTTGACTTTTAGAATTGACTATTTCTGGGTTTTATAGACAGTGTAACTGTAAAATTAATATTAGAAATCAAAGTAAAATTTATTTATATTTGAGTAATTGGTAAAACATCTTATCAATAAAGCTTCAAGAGAGTTAGATAATACTTTAAACTTTTTAAAATATATTCTGTGTAAAAATAACAAAATTAAAAAAAATCCAAAACCGTAAGCAACTTTTGCTATTAACCATAGCAGAAACTTAGGTTATATTCATTATTATTAGGTTAATATATTTAAATTTTATATCAGTTTCCTCCTTTATTTTATATACATATATGCATGCTCTGGAAAATTTCAAAATGGATTATCAGCTGTTGTTCCCAATAAGGAGTCTAAACTACAGAAATATTAAAACACAAGAAGTAGAGTGAAAACCTAGAGCAATTTTAAGCACAAAACTGTGCATCTTGGAAGTCCAAGAAAAGGAAAACATGATGAAAAACAGTATGTCCACCCATCTAAAGATGGACATACTATTTACTAGGAGGCAATATTATAATGCCTTCTTAGCATTACCACTCCAAAATAATTCATTGTGTGAATATTCTTATAAGGAAAATGGAATGATATTTTGTGCAGTATCTTAAGTAGGTATACAGAAGATCCATGAATAGTTTTATGGCCATCTCTACTCACATATGAAACCTAATAGCCAAGTGTTACATAATACTGTCTATATTATTGTGTGGTCTAGAAATCTAACTTTATAGTGACTCAAGTACGGTTAGGTTCAGAGCTTAGACAATGTCTACGAATGGCTGCCAAATAGACTATCAATCTCGAATATCAATGGTCTCAACCAGGCTTCAAGCTGTCTAGATAATGGATGGTTCAAAATGGTGTCTGCTGATACCCAACAATGCTGACTTTTTGTTATAAAAATACTTATAATCAGAAAGTCTGCCAATATCAGCAGAGATGTACTTCAGAGGCACTTATAGACTGATCCAAAATTCTCCCTTGAAAGCAGCTTCTGATCTCACTAAGAGTCAAAATTAGTTAGGTATGGATCCAGAGTTCTGCACCATCAAGCACGGAAAGGTCATTTGATGTCATTTTATTATTTTTGTCTGTGATGAACATTATTTTTCATTTCATGTATTTTTAGATCATATTGGTCTTGCTTGGGTTAGTTTGGGTATTCTATCTATTCTATTTTTGCTATCATGAGGCAGAATATCCTTAGAGATTGACCAGTATATCTTTCAAAACACCCAGGCAAGCATGTGCGCGCGCGCGTGCGCGCGCACGCGCGCACACACACACGCGCACACACACACACACACACACACACACACACACACACACACACTATTTTATTCCTGTGTGAAATCCAGTCATGTAATTGTTTGAGGCTTATGGGCTTTGTATTTCTGCTGGCTGCTGTCCAGCGCTTAAAAGAAAACTCAATCATTAATAGAATTCCCCTTCTGCTGAGAAGACCCTTTGTGAAGCTTCCAGTTGCATCTACGGGATCTGTGATATTAATAAGAGTTACAATGGACGTACTAAAAAAGAGCATCCATATGCCACAGACAGTAAGAATTGTGTTAAATTAATTTCTGTTGGAAGTCTTTCTTTGCATATCTTTACCCATGCTATCAAGTCCATCCAGGCCTTAGGCTTATGTACTTTAAACTGAGACATTTTTCTACTTATCAACTTATAAGTTCTTTACTGCGAAAACTGTGACAGCACTTTCTTTGAAGACATCAGTAGGGTGGATGTAACAGAATATTGTTTGATCACAATATAAAACCTGTTTTTGTCACTTAATTACTCATGCTATGAAAGATGAAGGTAATAAATGTGACAAAATAATAATTAGTGCAATTAGCGACATGTACTGAGTTACTTAGCAATATTTCCCTAAATACCCTTTTACTTTTGAATTCAAGGGAATTTTAAATCTTTTCCATTTTTATATTTTGTTGTGGCTTTAATTTTTAAACTTGGTCTTTTTTCAGCTAAACTAACTTAATGAGGTAGATTAGCCTCAAAGAGAAACTACTTTTGGGGAAGCATATATTGGAATTTCATTAACTCATTTAGGCTATTATTTGACTACAGCTTTGCTGACCACAGCAGAGTGTATATGCACAGTGAATGGTTTCAATTCTTTGTCTGGATCACGCAGTCTGCATTGATTTACACTGACCAATGTAACCATCAAAAGTGATGCAGCTTTCAGTCAATAAAGCATCTTATGGGGATGGAAACTATATCGTGCAATTGTTTTTCAATGCACATATCATAATTTGTGATTAGAAGTTTATATGCATTAATATTTGCTATATGACTAATTTCCCTTGCTGAACTGCAAATTGGATAAATGCAAGGACAATGGTTATTGTATGCAATGTTTTACCATTTCAGCTTGGTTCCTAGAGGGTGCTTGAGAAATATTTCTTGAATTAATGGGTATGTATTATTGGTGAGCTTTTTTATGTTTAAATTAAATGGGGACATATGTTTTGTGGGCAAAGTGTTTTGACTGCCGTTTGAATATAGTGGGTAATTTGACTTTTGCGTTTTGATACCAATGGACATTTTGATTCTATATCTAGTTTCTATATCAAACATTTAGTTCCTTTTAAAAATACTCCTTTGCCTCTTCAAACCTAGGAGTACTAATAGTTTCCTACTTTTGCTAGTCCATTGACCATTAATTAACTCCTTTATTTCTTCACACTCTCACTGTGTCATCTGTTTTCTTAGAGGGACTCTGAAAGCTAAAAGGGCTAATTATTTCTCCTGTATTTTTAGAAGTTAAGACTGTATGCGTAGCTTTAATTTGGATGATTATTTCCATTTAATTCTTTTTTCTTGTTTTTTTTTTAATGTTTGCTATCGCTACATGTGACAATTTTTTATCAAATGAAATATTCCAATCTTCCATTTAATTTTTATGATTGTTTTTCATGCGGTGAATTTTGTACATGTAGTGAACATTACAGTGAAATGGATAAGAGACTAATAACCAAATTTTCAGAGCACTCAATTTAAGCAAAAATGGAGGCTATACCCCTTTCATATATCCCAGAGTTGTTCTATCACTTGAAATCAGTTTACTGTATTTTAAATCCAAGGATTCATACACCTCCTATCCTCTCCTATAACTTTTAAGGTTATAATTAAACAACTTTTTTTTTGGTTAGTCAAGACAAAAAAAATTAATATATTCTACATTGTTTTGAATAACATATAATCATTTTTCATACCATCTTAATATGTAAAACTGAGATGTTAAATATTATTTTTCATGAAAATTTTGGGTTTAGGGTGCCTGGGTGGCTCAGTGGGTTAAAGCCTCTGCCTTCAGCTCAGGTCATGATCTCAGGGTCCTGGGATCAAGCCCCACATCGGGCTCTCTGCTCAGCGGTGAGCCTGCTTCTTCCTCTCTCCCTCTCTGCCTGCCTTTCTGCCTAATTGTGATCTCTCTTTATCAAATAAATCAATAAAATTTTTTTAAAAATTGGGGATTAAAATATTCTGGAGCTTATTATTTTCAGATGAAAATCTAAGAAATTGACCATAAAAGTGATAAATATGGTAATGATAGAGAATATTAACATGTAAAGTAAGAAAAATACATGTTTATTACAACTATATAAAATATATGAATTAAAGGTGATCCATTATCAAGTAGAATATAACTTGTAGAATCATAATTTAAGATGTACTTTTAATACACTAAAGGGAAATAGACCAAAAAGTAATATAAATATATAAAAATTTCATATTGAAGAAGGTAGAAGGGGAGTGAAATTATTTTTTAAAGAAATACTCTCTTAATTTATTATATGTGTTTTTTTTAAGATTTTATTTATTTATTTGGGAGAGAGATAAAGGGAGAGAGAGAGAGAGCATAAGTGGGGGGAAAGATAGAGGAAGAAAACAGACTTTCCGGTAAGCATGAACCTGATGCGGGGCTCAATCCCAGGATGATTAGACCATGACCTAAGCCAAAATCAGATGCTTAACCGACTGAGCCACCCAGGTGCCCCTTATTATATGTATTTATTTTATCACCTCTTATTAGTCAAGAGCACACAACAAAAATTTAAAGAATTGTTTATTTCTTTAAAAATAACCAACCTGTAATGTACTAATAAAATTATTTTATTTAAGGAAATAAAGGTTATCTGTGTGGGATTTTTTTTTAATATTGACATTTTGTAATCTGGGAAACACCAGGACACTTCCAAATTTAAAGATATCTCGACCTCAGGTTTAGTTCTTTTAATCAAAATTTAAGAATATTTGTGTTGTGTGGTGTCTGTGTTGATAAGTCTGCATGTATTGTGTATGTAGGTATAGTAGTGTGAGTCTTCCTTTTCATAAAATTATAGTAGGGGGCCATACTGTCATTGTCGTTAGGCAATTTTCTTGGTAAACATTTTATTATATTCCCCCAAATGGTCACTATTTTAAAAAAGGGAGAGAGAAATAGAACACTGTGCAGTAGATTACATCTGCTGCAACAAGTCAGCTTCAAAATTGGAAACTGCCCCCTACATTTCATGTGAGGATTATCTCTTGGGATGAACTAGGGGAAAATTTTTAGGGAGTCTAAAGAGAATGAAAATTTTAAAGAGCTTTTCAAGGAAGAAAGACTAATTGCTCCATACCACCTTTTGTCTTTGTTTTTGTTGTTTGTTTTGTTTGTTGGTTTTTTAATTTCCATAAACAACGACGGTATGTGTTAAATGCATTGGAAAACATGCAGGAAATTAATAGGGAGCTTAAAACGAAACCAAACAAAGCAGAAGAACAAACAAAAAGAACCAAAAGGAGCATGTGATCTTATAGACAGAGTACATCAGAAATTTTCCTTCAATGCAAATTGTTCCTTTTCTAGTCTGTCTTTAATACCCACTGTTGTTATTGTAGAAGTGTTTGTTTTTGGCTTTATTTTTTGTTTTTAATATCATCTCAAAGAGTAGAAGACAAAAGGGCAAAGGCACTGGGCAGGATAGCGGAAGTGTTTGTATGGATTCTCTTTCTGTCACTCACCAGCATATGAAACTGTGAGCAGAGGTTAAACAACTCAAGTTTTGGATTTCTAATCTATAAAATGGGCTTAAAAAAAAAAAAATACCAAAACAAAACATAAAAACCTTTCCCTAACAATAGTGGTATTGTTCTAAGAATCAAATAAAGTAATGCTCTAAGAGCTTTGTTTTCAAACTGCCACGTGCTGGTGAAGTAATGTATTTGAGCAATAGAACCACGTGAGAAAGCAGTGCAGAATATAAATGATATTTCAAGTTAGAATGTGAGGAAGCATTTCTCTCTAATTTAAAGCCAAAGTCATATAGACTTGCCAGAGAGTGAACTAGTGAAGCATTTAGCTTAGAAATTGAGTGCTTTGGACTGCACATAAGTACTTTAAAACTCTTTTAAATAAATGCTTCCATATCATCCATTTCACAGGATGGATCCCTGGTGAAATGACACTTCACATTAATAGCTAAATTATTGACCGCTGTTAATGTGTTCCTAAATACAAAATGGATTTAAAGATTTTTAGAATAACATTGTTGGATAGTAATTTAAATAAAATGTCATTTTAAAGACATCAGCCTTGTGCACAGAATAGCAAACATTGAACTGGTAACTCATTCATTTACTAACTAATATGTTATTGAGAGTGAACAGTGTAAAAGTCGCTGTGCTAGGCACTCTGAGAGTTTCAAAGAGGAATGAGACAATGAGTTTCTAGACTTGAAAGGTGTATAAGATGTGTCTGCAGTCCCTATTTTGCAAGGGAGACAATGAGGTGTAGGAAAGATTACAACCGAAATCTTGTGGGTTTTCAGAGACAGCCTGAAATCCTGAAAATCCTGAAAATCCTAGCCTTCTAGATAGGATTAACAGAGAATGGTTTCTGAAGCACTTGTAAAACGCTATCTATAAATATTCATCAGACGCTCATTGAAATAGCTTTCTTTTCTTGAAATAAGTATGAGTAGGATCATAAATAACTTGAACATTACATAATTTCTTTTGTCCACTGGATTTTGTTAAATGGAGCCAACTTTGAAAAATTCTTAAAATATAGAAGCGCTCATTCTCTGAATGAGACTGAATGGTATTTTAATTATCCCAGTTAAATGTCTATTTTGGGTTGAGTACCTTATGTTCAATGTAAATAATATGTAAATGTAAATTAAAAGGCTGTGATCTATTTTTCTCCAGATATGTAAAAAAAAAAAAAAAGTATGTGTTTACCCTAGGTTTCATTGCAATTTTTTATTATTTACCTGTCTTTGTGCATCAAGATTTACAGCCAGAGAAAATATGTTGATGTTGAAGAGTCTAAAGTTGATTTAAAAAAAAAAAGAAGAAGAAAAGAAAAAGAAAAGAACAAACAAAAAAATTAACCTAGACTTGCTGATTATATGTTATTTCATTGAATCTTCAAAACTATTCCAGTTAATTATGTTTAAACCAAGAATTAAGAAGATTAGGAAACTTGCCCAATAATACAGCTGGATTCAAATCTAGTTGTGTGAATTAAGTTCCATACTCATTCAACTTCTTTTTTTTTTTTCAGGCACAAGTTTCAACTAATCATTTACTTTTACACATTATCTAAACAAAATGCTAGAACTATGAAATATATATATATAATATAACATTATGATTTATTATATGAAGGTACTAGTAAATCTAGTCAGAAATTTTATTATTCTACTTCCATGAAATTGCAAGATTTTAGAGCACCGAAATAATAAGTTTCATGGAAAACAACTTTCAACTTCGGTCTAAATGAGTCATTTACCCTATTTTTGTGATTGCATTATTCTATTTATTATTTATTTAATCTGCATTTTCAGTATAAATTCTAAATTAGTTGTTGGCCTGAAAAAATCCAAATCTATTGTTCAATAAGATTTTCTGTAACTTGAGATTGTAACTTTGTATGTGTATTTGTATGTATGTATGTATATTTATATGTAAGATTATAATAAATAAAATCAAGTAAACTAATTTTCCTCTGGGTTCCAGCAAGTAGATTTGGTGACATCTTTATTTTAATTTACTATGGAAATGTATTTGTGAGACAGACAAATTAGGTTATGATTACATGACATTAAAAAAAAAATTATTCTGGATGCTTTTACCAGTCCCCTACATGATGCAGCCCCCATAGAACAAGGTTAGCCTTTGGTTTATAGGTTTTTCTTCACTGATTTGATGCTTTGGTTTCATTGGAACAGAAAGGTTAATCCTTTAGATATTCCCATAGGAAGCAGGCAAGCAGCTCATTTATTTGATAGAACAACTTTTCAGGCTTGTGCTGTTTACCTATTTCTGACCTTACTCTGATATCCCAGATCCTTTACCTCCATCCATAAGCAAGTATTCATTTGAAAATTAATCCACTGGAACAATTTGTACTGAGAGCAAGGCAGCCTGGTACACTAGAGAGATCTTTGGACTGGGACAAAAAAGTCTAGTGTCAACTCCACTTTCAATTAGCTGAGAAACCATGGGCATGTACTTTATCCATTTTCCTTCTTTTTTTCATTGTCCATTTTTTCCACATACTTTCCATTTCCATTTCCTTCTTTTCTCCATTGTCTTTCCAAAATGAGACACCTGGATTAGTTAACTAGATCTAAAATTTCCTTAGCCCTATTACTTCTAAATAGGATTTCTAATAATTTCTTAAATATTATTTCTAAAAATTTATTCTAAATAAGAATACTTATTTCTTATGAACATATAAGAATTTTAAGGACTGATCGTCTGTTTTCTACATTTTTATTAATATAAATATAATATTTAAATCAATATTTTTATATAACTTCTAATAGGAAATAAAGAGCTGATTATAGTAGTCCTTTATTGTGCCAAGAGGGAATTACATTTCAGAAAAAAATAAAATATATTCCCACATTTTAAGTGAAAGATTTTTTTTTTTTTTAAAGATTTTATTTATTTATTTGACAGAGAGAAATCACAAGTAGATGGAGAGGCAGGCAGAGAGAGAGAGAGAGAGGGAAGCAGGCTCCCTGCTGAGCAGAGAGCCCGATGCGGGACTCGATCCCAGGACCCTGAGATCATGACCTGAGCCGAAGGCAGCGCTTAACCCACTGAGCCACCCAGGCGCCACCTATGAAAGATTTTATATCTGAAAAAGACTTTATAGTCAAGTTTTTGAAGTCATGCTTTCAAATATTCTCCAACTTTATGACTAAAAACTATTTAACACTCAGGGAAAACTCATTTAAATTAATTATTCCCAAATTTGTAGGAATATTAGTGATGCCTCTCCTGGTATTGATAATTCATATAAGTGCATTTGACATAATAAAAGGGACACTAAACCTCCACGAACTATTTCACTAGGATAATCTAGCTATCTATAAAGAAATCATTGAGGCCCTTATGAGCCAATGTTATCTTTCATGAAATACTTGTAATGCTTTAAGTAAAAGACCTTTATTTTAAAAAAGACCTTTATGTAATAGCCCTAGGAAAAACTATAAAATAACATGTTGAAGACTGGTTATCTCTTTTTGTACAAAAGTCCAAGAGAAGCAACATACAATGGTAGAATAATGCGATTACAATTTTTTATTTTGTTTAAATTCAATTAACTTACACATAGTGTACTAATAGTTTCAGAGGTAGAGTTTAGTGACCCATCAGTTGTGTGTCATGCCCAGTGCTCATTACATCCAATGCCTTCCTTAATGCCCGTCACCCAGTTGCCCCATCCCCCCACCCGCCTCCCATCCAGCAACACTCAGTTTGTTCCCTATAGTTAAGAGCCTCTTATGGTTTGTCTCCTTCTCTGATTTCATCTTATTTTGTTTTTCCCTCCCTTCCCCTATGATCCTCTGTTATTCATGAGGTAGAGAGGACTTGAGCAATTAGCCCAGTCTTCTTGCTTTCTGAATGAGATAACTGAGGCCCATGCATTATAAGAGACAATGGGACTGGTGACAAGGTTGGAAGCAATATGTGGTATTACATCTACACACACACACATACACACACACACACACACACAAACTCTGCACATACTGACTACTGAACATCACAAGTTTGGCTATGTTATACACAGTGACACACTGTCATGTACAACTGAATTTTTCAATTTTTTTTTTTTAAGATTTTATTTATTTATTTGACAGAGAGAGAAAGATCACAAGTAGGCAGAGAGGCAGGCAGAGAGAGGGGGAAGGAGGGTCTCTGCTGAGCAGGGAGCCCTATGCAGGGCTTGATCCCAGGACCCAGAGATCATGACCTGAGTCGAAGGCAGAGGCTTAAACCACTGAGCAACCCAGGCACCCCACAATTTTTAATATATGTTTAGAACCACAAAGACATCTACCCAAGTTAATAGCATACACTACAATTTAAATAGCTTCATAAAGAGTCAAAAGGACACAAATTTATGTGAAAATGGACTTAGATACATTTGCTAAGATTATGTAGAGTTAAGCCAACTTTTGTTTTGTGTTTTGTTTTCTTTTCTTTTATATAATGCCCAGCACATAGAAAGGCTCAGGATTTCAAGCAAATTTTGCTTTGCAATAACGGAAGGCAGATAAGAACCATTGCATTGTAAAGTACAATGGTCAATGTATAATTAATAATCACACTTTATCCTTGAGCAGAATTCCATAGATATGGTAGAAAAAGGATACATTTATCCCATATCCATAGATACAAACAAATATTTAAAAGCCTTGGGACCCCTGAATCAGAAATACTTTTGATTCAGCACAACAGCCTGTGATGTACTGCTGAATGTCATTTGCTTAGTCACAGCGCTGGGGCATGAAGGTAATAAAAATTCCGTGAACATGTTTGCAAAATATAAATGCTTAAGCAATTCTTTGTAGCCACAACTTGTGGTGTAGATGGAATGCAATCTCGAATAAACAAGATGAATGAAGTGAAGGGTAACCACTGCTTTATCATTCTTCATGTAGACTACAGAATCTATTGCCTGTATGTCTAAGGGGGCAAACCTTTACGATTCTGAACAAAGCAACCATATTTTAAAACCACATTAAGAACAAATTAAATATTAATCTTAGCAGAATGGATATGTTGAATGGAATCTAAAATCAAATAATTTGTCATGGAACTAACATTACAGTAAGGCTATCTCAAAATACAATGCCCAAAATATAAATGCAACAGCTGATTGTCTAAAATGTTTTCTTACATGTCATATTCTATTTGTCCACATACAATTTCCCCAAGAGTTACTAGGACAATGTAGATTTCTGTTTTATGGCACCTGTCCCCAGCATTTGACACTTTTTCTTGAATCATAGAGCTTCTCCTATGGGGCCAATACGGCAATTTAAAAAACCAATTCATCCCATGGCACAGTTTCGAGTTTTATTACTGTATGTGTTATAACTATGAAATTGACAAAACATATATTAAGCTTAAGTCATTTAAATATTTAGCTTCCAGAAGTGATATATAAACATATTACTAAAGAGGCACTGAAAATCTTTCATAAAATATTCTAATAATCTTTTTATCCTTATCTTCAAATGCTAATTCTTTTTCAAACAAGGAAAGCTGAAAAGCAGAGCAAATGTTTAACTTTCTGTCAGAGTCGGTGGTTAAATGATGGTACAGGAAAGATTTGCTGAGATCGGACGAACTCACCATTCAGAGAGGTCTTACTGACCATGGTCTTATTAGGACATAAGTAATACCATGAAAGAACAATTACAGGGTACTTTTATGTCTCTTTATGGACCTTGTTGAATACATAACTCATCTGTAAAGCTTCATTAAATTAATGCCCTCGACTTTGATTACACATTTATTTTGTAATCATTGCGTAACAAAGTTCATCATCCCATTCATTCATTAATTTACTCATTTTTTAATGTTCTCTGTGTTTAAACACTCTGATAAACACAATAGAGGCACCAATGGAAAAAGAAACAGATATCTTTCCTCAATTAACTTATTGTCTACTAGAGAAAATAAAAAGTACCAAATAGCCATACCCCGGGGGAAAATGCTCTTGGGGTAAAAATAAATTGTGATGACAAACTACAGTGCACAGATCTCAACTGCAATCATTAAAATCAGAGAAACATTTGTGGAACTTTAGCATCTGGTTGGTACTTGTGGTGATGAATATATTTGCAATACAATCTCATATATTATAAGCACTTTGTAATATATTTATATAACTATAGTTTTATATGATTTCAAAAAAGAGATCTTTTTCATCTAGTAAGCTTTTGAAAGTACTCAATTCATGGTTCTCTTTTCCAAGAATACAACCTGTTCTCTCACTGAATTGTGGTCATACTTCAATCATAGCCCTTGTCAAAGTGCAATGTAATCATTTTTCATTTCAGTCCCTCCCACTATGAATTCCTTGAGATAGGAATTATTTTATGTTGTCTTCTTATTTCCAAAATGTAGGATGCACCTGATCTAAGTATTCAATAAATGCCTATTGATGGAACAAATAAATAGATAAATATTCTGAGTTCCTAAATGCAAGAAAAATATTTCTTATTGTATTTTAACAAATATTAACTGAATCTAATTCTCTTTGAGATTTACAAATGCGTATGCTGTGCCATTATATTTTACACAAGTTTTATCTACTTAAATCTCATTACAAACAACACATTAATATTTCATTTCATAGGGTATAATTAAAAAACTTTGCTGGATTAAATTTCATATCCATGGCACAGAATCTAAAATTTCACAGTAGAATTTTCTCTATAGCTTTAAATACAAATTCATGATTGTGTACTGCATATAGCATTTTTTATTACCAAGTTAAACAATATTTGAAGCAAAACTTAATGAGAAACAACCATAGGTCAATGAAAAATAACATGCACTAGATGCAGGTAGATCTAAACTTGCATTTTAACTTTGTAGCATCCCAGCTTAGCTTCCTAAGACAAGTTATTGAAATTCCCCATTTCAGTCAACTCATTAACAAAATGACAATACCAAAAACTACTTTTTTTTTTTTTTAACCAGGGTTGTTATAGGGCCTAGACAAAAAGTATATGTATTCATTTAATATGATCAATATACTATTGTTATTATAACAATAGTGGTGACATTGATGATAGAGATAGTAAAACTGATAGTAAACATTTAGCACTATTACGCTCCAAGCATTGTTCTAAATACCTACATCTACTAATTCAGATTCAACAGCAATATGACAAGAATGTCTCCCTTTCCAGACTAAAACTCCCTACTGGACAGAGACAGTGCCTATATTTTCTTCTCTAATGTTTTATATTAATTAATCAATTTAACAAATATAAGGAACTGTTCTAGTTGTGGTCCTCCAGCAGGATTTGGACTGCCAAAAAGCCCAACACTCTCTGGGCTTATTTTACAAAATTGGGAGACAGAGAATGAATATGCAAAACAAAAAATTGCAAATTATACAGTATGTTTGATGACATATCATCAGTGAAAAATCGAGCAGGAAAGAAAGATATGAATTGTAAGAATGTAGATTGGGGACTGCAATGTTAAGTACTCTGTAGCTTTTATTTATAAGATATCATTTAAAAGAGTTGAGGAAGTTGTCTATATGTCAGAGAATTGCATTCTAGAGAGGACAGTGAGTGTGAAAACCTTGAGACAGGAGTGTCTGTGTGCATAAGGGCATGTATATGATTGTGTGTATGTGTGCTATGGTGTGATGTGGTGTGGTGTGGCGTGGTGTGGCGGGGTGTGTGTGTGTGTGTGTGTTTAAGGAAAAGGCAGGAGGCCAATGTAGCTGGATGGAAGATACCAAGTTTGAAGAGAAGCAGGGGTTGAGTTTGGTTACATAATAGATCCAAAATGTCTCTGCATGTGTATTTTTTCAGTTAACTTATGGTCCTTTAGCTTTTCTCTGTGTATGTCCTCTTCTTTCTTTTTCTCACTTCTTCATCTATTATTCCTCTCAATCATTCCTACCAATTCTACAATCAATTCTACACTGTTTAAAGTTTTATACCTTCTCCTTGTAGGTCTTCATGTATTTATCTCACTCCCACTGTCAGGAGCTCTTGTTTTATTCCAGTTAATCTGCTGGATTTCATTCACGTGTAATTTTCTTGTTGCCACCATTGTGTCTCTCTGTATTGAAGATAGTTGCCTTGTAAAAATAGTTTTATATATGTGTGTTGTTTGTTTCTGGTGCTTAGGCAGTATTGCCATATTTGAAGGATTTTTGCGCCAAGATTATAAATCCAGAATTTTAATAAAGAGAGAATAAAAATCGACTTTGTATTTATCTTTGTGAGCAGTGTTAGCCAAGATAAGGAGGAGAAAAATGACATTTGGCAGCTTATATTCATATATAAGTCTGCCTAACTAAAAATCAACCAAGAATGTGAAACATTTATGGGTATTAATATTATTGAATATCAGCAACAATCTGGAAATAAATGAAATTATACATGATATGTTTATCTGTGTTGATAATATTGAAATAATATTAATTATAAGTGAGTATACAATTTTGAGCTTGTTATGTGAAAAATGTATTGATCCATGAATCTTATGATCATGTTAAGTGACATTATTAATTAGGATCATTTATAATATTATTAATTTTGTTAGCAATATAATATTAAAATTGTTACTGTTTAATTACTATGAAAATTATTAGAGTTATTTTAAAGATAGGGAGATTAAAATTGAAGGAAGAGAACACCAAAGGAAACAAAATATATGAAGTATTTGACTACATGTGAAAATTATGGGTTTTGTGCTTACGTATATTAAAAGAGAATATCTAATGTTTTAAAAAATATTGACTATCAGGAAGCAAATTAATAAGAAGTGATTAAAATTATTATACAATGTCATTGTATAAAGTCATACAGCTTCTCTTCCTCTCCCTAAGGGAATCAAGTGCCGGTGTTTATCATCATGGATGTTAGGAAATAAATTTCAGAGATTGTGAGAGACCATCACTAAAGGTGACCACACTGAAACCCAAAGTTGCATAATTTTTCAGTGGCTCAGCAAGACTAGGACTCTAACTTGGCAATGTATGAAGCTGGATTTTCATACAGGTTTTAGAGTCAGTATGTGTTTGTAAAGTATGTAAGTAAAGAATACAATTTAAGATTTAGAAAAGTCTCTAAGAAGGCCCAGATCAACTTACTAATTTTACAAGCAGAAGCTTAAAACCTGGAGAACTAAAGATCAAATGTTCTGGAGGAAAATAGAAGGCTAAAGAATGAAGTGATGCATGTTTCATCTCTGGGTTCTTACAACCTCGAGTAGCAAACATCTTTCCTAATTATAACGAGAATGGAATGGCACCTTCTTTAGACACAAGCGTATCAATTGATATAATACCATAAAACACAGACAAAAGTTATGCATCTCTGCCATCTTTTCTACTTTTGTCACTGATGAATTTAAGAGAGTGCTCCTGAAAAAGTCACAGAAATACATTAACTCTAAGGTACTCTGTCTCATAATTGCAATGTACTAGCCTTACCATTTAATTTAAATATATATTGCATGTAAGCAATTCTACTAATGGAATTGCATTAGGTTGAATTTCTCCAAAAGTAATGTAATAAAATTAAATAATTACTTTGATTTATAAGAATGCTTTACATTAAAAAAACACCATGTTTTTACATTATATAGTAAGAAGATGACTTTGAGTCTGACCTTAAATATTTTAACCTACTTTATGTTCCTGAGAACTGAATATTTTTGTTAAAAAAATTCCTAGAATGCAAATTCTATTACTATGTTGCCTTTTCAATACATATTCTTTATTTGTCTTAGTAGATTGTCCATGAAAATTTCAGGGACAGTCAAGTGGCCCAAATGTATGGCATATTGGAGGGATAAAGTTGTTGATTGAACCAATTGACTATACTCACATTGGCTGGAGATAGTAAATTATTAAATATGCTGATTTTATGCTAAATCACTGAATAGTTTCAAAATTTTGAACAAAAAAACCAGAAGAATTTGTTTACAACTTGTAGAGAAAGTGATAAATTAATTTACATTCAACCAGAATTTCACAGAACTAAAATCAACTCATTAGTAAGACATGTGTGAACTTTCTCCTACCCTCCCCAAATACAGTTCTCAAAACTCATTTCAAATTCCTTCTACGTATTTATATCTATTGAACTTTGTTTTTGTGAACAGCAGGTGTTAAAATGCAACCATACTAATTGAGAAATAAAATGACATATCTATCAATCTGTTCTTTATGACTATTTTTGTATACATGGCCCATATAAGAATTAAAATAAAAATTTCTCAGAATACGGTATATAAACCTTAACTATTATTCTTTTGTCCTAGAAGTAGAACAGGATTGGGATCTTAAACTGCTTATTAAAGAGGATCATTAAACATAATTTTAACTAGGTTGATTGCCAAAGGGTGTACCCAATACTTGTTTTTTACTTATATTTATAGTAAAGTGTTAAATGTGGTTTCTTTAAAACACCAGGAGTTGGAAACCAAACAGTCCTGATGTGCAGAAAATCGTTTGTATTCAAAGGTGCTCACTGTGGCATTATATATTCTATAAAAATGAAACTGAAAACCAACTGAATGTTCCAAAATAAGAAGATGGTTAATTTTTGTTAAAACTCACAGTATAAAATAAATTTTGGTAATCAAAATTATATTTTTGACAAAATTTTCATGGTTAGAAATATGCTGAAAAACTAATACTATCCAAAAAAAATAAATAAAAGCAAAAGAATTCAAAGTTATTTATTTGCCTTGATTTTAATTACATTATTATTATTATTGTTATTATTATCTATTATTGAGAAAGTACTGAAAGAAAAATATGCCAAGACATAGTGAAACATTAACATATAGTTTTGAGTACAATGATTCTAGGGTATCAATGACAACTTATAATATTTTGCACAATGAGGTAATTAGTAAGTTTTCTTTCTTTTGGTATATTTTTCTTAATGACAATGTTTTCTCTTTATATTAAAAAATAATAAAAATTTTATTATCACATGAGAATCTAATGAATGTGTGATTAATAACAAAAATGTGATTTATACAAATATATTGAGTTAAGAAATTTCACTATAGGCTGTTTCTAATACGGTTTCATGAAAGAGAAGAGACTAGAAGGGTCTGATGGACAAAAATGTGAATGTTCTGATATATGATGGTGTGAATATTATTTAGGTAATAGGGATGTACATTTCCAATAAAAATATTTTATTCAAGTAGAAAACATGGTGGATATCTAGAACGTCTACCTTTATTTTCAAATTCCTTCACATTTAACTTATTTTACTATCAACACTTTAAAAATATACTACCCTTTGAAACAACTATTTTTTGAGAGAAATAATGTACGTTTTAAAAGCGAGGTTTAGTTGAATAATGATTCATTGCATTAGTAAATGTGTAATCACCTGATAATACCCATGTGCCAAAATGTATTTACTCTTTGGAACACTGGTAGAATGCTGATACCTGATACAGGTGTGACCCATATATTTTATTGGAAATATGCTCAAAGGAAAAAGAAAAAAAAAAGTTAACTTACTCTTCTAAAACCTATTGGAAACTAACCTTAGAGAATATGTATCAAGTAGGTGAAAGTCTCCTCAACTCCTCCAGGAAAGAAAAGAAGAATCAAAATCCTTATTGGGGCACCTGGTTGATTCAGTCAGGTGAGTTTCTGATTCTGGTTTCCAATAGGGTCATGCTCTTAGGATCCTGAGACAGAGACCTGCCTTGGGTGGGGGTCCAAAGTAGGAAGAGGTAGGGTGTCCACTTGAAATTCTCTCTCTCCCTCTACATGTACCCTGGCTCCCTCTCCTGTGCTCTCTCTCTCTCTCTCAAAAAAAAAAAAACAAAAAACAAAAAACAAAACAAAACAAAAAAACAAATAAACAAATAAATAAATAAAATCTTAAAAGAAAGGAAGAAAACAAAATCCTTAATCATAGCTGCAACAAATCACATGACTTATTTAGTTTACTAAATAAATTCTCCGATTTGATTCTTGTCTTTTAGATTTTTTCCCCCAACTAATTACTGTTTTCCATAGTTATTCCCACTTCATCAAGGTTCAGAATGTGAACTAAACTGGCAAAATAAAGTGTGGTGCTTACTTAATATCAGGCCCAGCCTGATCAAGTCATGGAACTACCAAACCTTTCTCTCCATATGTATCTAATTCAATCACACATTATCTTCTCATTAACTTAAATTAAAGTGAGCTGCCTCATCCCACTTCGTTTTATTACTGGATTGAAAGAACACAGCCCACAAAATGTCAAATGTTCAATGGCTTAAAATATAAGAGCCCTGAATATTCCTCTTATGATTTAGTGGCATCGGTTGTGTACCAAACACAGTGCAAAGTAATTTTCACAATTACCCTCTGAGGAGAGTAGGAGGGATACTTTTATGACTGATAAGGACACAGAAAAAAGTTCAAACTTGTCCAAGTTCACCATGCTACAAAGTTAAGGAGCTGTTCCCGAAAGCTGAGTGTGCCTGATTTTGAAGTCCAGCGTTTTCAGCTCTCAGCTATGGCAAACAATATAAAAATTACAGGCAAGGATGGCACATGGATAAGAATATTGAAAAAATGGTATGAATAGCATGGACTATGGTAAGAATTAGGCTGAGTTTTCATCTATTACTTGAATAACTCCTTGAGAACAGGGCCTGGAAAATAAAATGATAAAATCCAGACTTGTGCCTAATCCCTAAATGTAAATTATTGACTAGATAGAAATAGTCATTATATTCTGGTATATTGTGTTATCTCCACTCTACAATATCTCTATTGTGGATAGAATACTATACACAGACAATGAGACAGACTTAGCAAGACAGAAAGATCCTACTTAGCTTGTAAACTGGTCATGTTAACATGAGCAGGTAATTTCAGTGTTGAGGAATCATAGCTCAGCAATTTTATTTTTGTTTTTAGATAGTACCAAATTAAAGAAAGTGCTTAGAATCTCAGGGGATAATATCAACATTAGACTTCAAAATGGCCTTTAATTTGAGGCTTTATCAGAAATTTGTAGTATAAAGTTGATCTCTCTCTGTCAAATAGATAAAATCTCTCTAAAGAAAAATAATAATAATAAGCAGACAAAACAAGAGATAGGGTACAAAACCAAAGCAGAGTGACAGTATATAATTTGGGTGGTCAATAATCCTCATTGAGATGTAGAATTCAAAGTACAGGTAACAATTATAAATAAAGCAATAATTTTTTCCATAGCTATTTTCTAAATGTGTGTAACAGTTTGAAAAACATTATGGGCCCTTAGTTATTGAATGGATGAATGAATGAATGATTGTATGACTACATTGAAATTTTGAGAAAGAATTTCAAAGTTTGACATGATATTTTAATATAGTATGTTGGTTTTTAGAGCTATGTACTTAGTTTGCAGGTCTCAAGCTAAAAAAAAAAAAAAAAAGGTGAAAATTAAGATATTGAGCCAGGTTAAGGCAAGGTAGCAGAAATAATAAAACATATAAAGTGAAATTTAGGAACAATTGAATTACATGCTGATTTTAAGCTGACAAAAGAACAGCAGTTTAGTGAAAAGTCTTTAAGAATATAACAGTAATAAAAGAATAAGCACTGAAGGTTATTTCTTTCTACCAAAAGAATAGGAAGAATTCTGTTAAATTGAATAAGATATTAGGAAAAAATTCATAACTCTGATTCTGCTGAAATTTAGCAAAATTAATAAGTAAATTGATATACACTACTTTTGTTTTTTTGTTTTGTTTTTTTTTTTTAAAGCAAACATTTACTGATTTCCTACAGATGTCAGGAACTGTAATAGGCACTGGAATACAAAGAAAACTTAGAGACATAACCAGGCCCCAGGGTTCCAAAAGAATGATTTTGATCCCAGTCGGTAAATGAATTAGGTACTCCTCAAATTGTAATCTTTGAGTGCTGTGATGTATGTGTGCTGGTATGATTCAAAGGATCATTTCCTGTAGACATTCTCTTTTGATTCATTCAAAATAATGCAATTCACAGAGAAATAGTTAAACTTGTACACTAAAGCACTATTCAAAGAAAAAACTGATTGTTAGTCTAGCCATATTTCTATACAACCTATAATTGGAAAAAACAATTCTATTCTCTGGGTCTATGGGGCAATATGCAAATCAGAATTCATCTGCACAATGGAGTTTTGTGATTTCTCTCAGCATAACCTATCTTTATTTGCTAGCTCTTTACATGACAGAGGGTTCAATAACCCCCACTTCTCCACTGCTCTGGCAAAGGAGCAAGAGATTGCTTTCCAGGCGGGTAGTCACAAGTAAGCAATTTCAGGAATCCTCTAATGAGGCAGTCCATAATGGTTTTCCTAACTGAGTTCGTTCACCAACCACAGGGAAAAAAAAATGTAATTCTAGCAGCCTGTTTGAAGGAGGAACACACACACTCATTCCTTGTATTAAAAAAGAGAAAACACATACATAAATGAAATAATCACTATATAGGGTAGTCCTGGACAACAATTTATGCAAGTCATTTGACATATTTTCTAGGCCTTGGCTAAATATGGACTTCAAAGTGTAGCTAGCTGTTTTAAACTATATTCCATATTTAATATTTTACTAGCTTAAAAATTCTCCTTTGTGGAAAACAAAGCAAGGACTAAGAAAGAAATATGTATGCCTTTATCTTATTTTATTTTTGTATGCCTTTAAGTTGAGATCTTAATGTATATATGCTCTCTTTCTCTCTCTTTATATATATAATATATAATATAATGTATAATGCATATAATATAGATATACATTTTCAAATATGTACATCTCAACAGAACGAAATGCATCAATTTAACTATTTATTAGAGGTGCTTAGAAGTTTTTTGTTCTGTTTTTATCTCTCAAATTAATAATGAACATTATAATTGAAGCATAGTGAATTTTTTTTTCCAGAAGTATCAAAAAAAAGTGCTAAGTAGTATGAGATCTGTATGACCTTACACATATAGATGGAAATATTAGAGTAATATTAGAGATTTCAGTACTTAGTTGGTATTTTATAGATCTATTTTTAAAGCTTATTATTTGTTGTGAGGAATATATATATTTTTTAGATAATAAAATGTTATAGCCCTTTTAAAGGCACCTGAACAAGTGTGTGTAGAATCATGGTCTGGAATTTATATTTTGATCACACTCTTTTGGGGATGTTTCATGTACACTAAGTTCTGGTACTACTACTTTAAATTGTTCTCATCTTTTCCTCCAGTGCATGAAATAAAACCTCTAATTCCAATTATTAGTAATATAAATTATCATAGACTTTTAGAATGGAAAATAACTATGGAATTCAGCCATTTATAACTTCCCCACAATTTGGGGTGGGGAGACTCACTCCAAATTTCCATTTTACAAACTTGAAACCAGTAATTTTTGCAGAAATTCTTGGCTCTTCTCCAAAATGCAAGCCTCTCGGGCAACAATTTTCAGGTCACCCCTCTCCTCTGCCACTATACTCGGGCTTCTGCTAACTCTACACTGTCATTCTACCACAGCTCATTGAAGACATTGGCATCTGACTCCCATGGCTGTACCTAGGATGTGTTACAGGTCATAATAAATCTGATACTTCCAATGGTATCTTTGATGTCAATTACCAGTTCTTGGACCAAGTCTATCTACATCTTTCACTCATTCACTGCCAATATCTAAGTTCTTCAATTTCATGGAGATTTCCAAATCCATTGACCCTTTATTTTCTTCTGATTTTAGGGAAGCCATGCCCAGACATTACATTTTGTTCACAACTAAAAGAGTCTGTCATGTTATACAGCAACAATGCCTTTGACTTGACCACAGCTCCATGCCTTCTTGTCCTCTTTCCTAGCCTGCTCTGTGAAACCTCACCCTTTCATGTATCCATGTTAAATGTAGGCTACATGTAGGCTGATAAAAGGGTACGGATGAAGAAAACCATGCAATTAAGTATATGTCAGTGATTTTTCTCCTCCACCTTCCTTTCCCCAAGTCAATGATTTTCAAACTCAGGTGGTTCCCTCAGCTAGATCAAAAGTATTTTTATTTCTTTATTCCCCACTCAATATTCCCTCCAAAATTCTGGTGCCAATCTTAAAGTTGTTGCCTACATCCCATCCAAATTCTCAGCAAACTTAGCTCATGGTACTTAAAGAATTACCATCAATAACAGACAAACCATTTTTTTTTTCTGTTCAGTTAGTTTAGGTTCTGAATTAAACCTTCCATTTCCTCACAGTCTTTTTCACATCAGACACTTCATCATAACACTTGTATTGACTCCTTCTCAGCATATACATTCATGTGAATGATTTATAGGGGTTAGCTAAACAGGAGTGTGTTTGAGAGTGTGTGTGTGTGTGTGAGAGAGAGAGAGAGAGAGAGAGAGAAAGAGAGAGAGAAGGAAAGGGAGAGAGGGAGAAAGAAAGAGAGAGGGATTTGGAAGGAAGGTATAGAGAGTATCAAAGTATGAAAATAAGCATCACTAATTGAGTCACACCGACTGGGCCTGAATCTTGTGATATGAAAGTTCTTTGCAAAGATCTCCCTGAAAACACTAAAGATAGGCATTATTATCCTAGTTTTACAGAACAGGAATCTGAGATTCAGGTTCTACAACTTGTCCAATGAAGTAATAATAGCCAATATTAATTTAGCTCTTACTACTTATTAGGCGCAGTTCAAACCACTTTAAATTATTCAGTAGTGTAATCTTTTCAATAAACTTATTAAGTAAATAGATATAATAATCCTCATTTTATAGTTAAGGAAACATCACTGAATCCTAGCTCGTATCTTCTTTTCCCTTCATAGACCAAATTCTTTTCTTTTTATTTTAAAAATAAGTTTTTAAATTTATTTTTCCATTTCATTTTATTTTATTTCTTTTCAGTGGTCCAGCATTCATTGTGTATGCACCACACCCAGTGCTCCATGCAATACTTGTCCTCTATAATACCCACCACCAGGCTCATCCGACCCCCATTCCCCTCCCCTCCAAAACCCTCAGTTTGTTTCTCAGAGTCCACAGTCTCTCATGGTTTGTCTCCCCCTCCGATTTCCCCCATCCCATTTCTCCTCTCCATCTCTCAATGTCCTCCGTGTTATTCCTTAGGCTCCACAAGTGAAACAATATGATACTTGAATCTCTCTGCGTAGACCAAATTCTTTTTTTTTTTTTTAAAGATTTTATTTATTTATTTGACAGAGATCACAGGTAGACAGAGAGGCAGGCAGAGAGAGTGAGAGGGAAGCAGGCTCCCTGCCGAGCAGAGAGCCCAATGTGGGACTCAATCCCAGGACCCTGAGATCATGACCTGAACCGAAGGCAGCGGCTTAAACCACTGAGCCACTCAGGCGCCCATGCGTATACCAAATTCTTGAAAGCATTGTCTAGCTTCAAGATCTCTTCCCCCTCATTTTCCATGTACTCTTACCAGCTGGACTTTTTGAATCATGTCCCACAAGGTGCAGTAACAAAGCATCCTTGCTTCTATTGTTTCTCTATCTCCTAGCCTCTAACCTCCCTTGCAAAGCAGTTTATTAATATTACTCACTTTGATCATCATTCTAGATCAGAGCTCAGCAAACATTTTCTGTAGGAGGGCCAGATTTCAAGCTTTGTGGATCTAGAGATAAAACTGAGCAACTGTTTTTCCAGAAAAGCAATAACCATTATGCATTTTAAATTTTGCATTTAAAAAAGTAAAAACAAGACAAAACATTTTTACTTTTTGAAGACATATAAAAATAAGTAGAGAGTCAGATTGACCCATAGGGAATAACCTGCCAATATTTATCCTAGAACATAATTATTTTTATAATTTATCTATCTCTCCCATTTTACAAATGGGAGTATAGAGACTGTCTTTTATATCTTTGTATTTTTAGTGATTATCTCAGTGTTTTCTATACAATGGTCATTTATATATTAATTAATACAAAACAAGTAATATGTGATACTTAATCCTGAGTCCATGCCATAAATGCAGTCAATCATTTCATTTTAAAGTGGAGGAACTTGGGGCACCTGGGTGGCTTAGTCGGTTAGGCGTCTACCTTCGGCTTAGGTCATGACATGATATCAGGGTCCTGGGTTCTAGTCCCACATTGGGTTCTTTGCTCAGCAGGGAGCCAGATTCTCCCTCTCCCCCTTGCTTGTGCTCTCTTTGCTACCTCCCTCTCTCTCTCTCAAATAAATAAATAAAATCTTTTTTAAAAAGTGCATTCAATTCGTTAAGATTTTCCAAACTTACTATTTTCAACCTTCCTTAAATTTAGGAACATTAGTATAATCCTCTTTATAGAAATGAGCCATTTTCAAAGTAATCTTTTTCTTCCTTTGTCAGGGTACTAGAGAAGGAGATTCAAGTATTGGAGGGGAGTTGAGACAAAATGATTTTTCAGGTTCTTTCCAAATAGAATTTTTTGTTTTTTAGAGTTTATGATCTCAGTATGGTTTCAAATATAATACAAAATAAATACTTTAAATCTCAAAATAGTCATGAATGCTACTTTGTGATTCTGATGTGTCATGTATTAGAATTCTGAGCCTAATTTATTTGAAAACTTCTCTAGATAAACAAAATATTTTTCTCAAAAAAACCTCTCCCATGCTATGATAATTTATTGTCCATATTCTACACCTTAATATATAATAAGTTCTCTTTCTTGTGTTTTCAGTACATAATCTATGTCCAAGAAAATTTTACTCTTACCAGAAATTAGGTGACAAAGGACAGGGCAGAAAAGGGTTGAAAGAGGGTTCTGTCAGATATTTTAGACTCAAATAAATAAAGGCATGATTTGAATGTGGTAGGGAAGACCATGTAAAAGTTTTTAGAAGAGGAATTAGTATCTGGGACCTGGCAAATCTGCTGAATGAGAGACAACTACACAGGTTATAGTGTGATTAGATTCCTATGTAAAATCTAAAACCCAGTAAATGAAACTCAGACTGAGAGAATGCATAGCAATCAGAATTGCATGTTGTTGAACTTCAGAGGAGCTATGGCAGTCTCAGACCACTGGCAACAACAGGGTCCAAAATAATTTTGGTAAGAAAAGTAAGGAGTTGCTGCTAATTCAGGCAAACATCAGCAGCCACTCCCCTAGCTCTATATCCTTGTTAACAGATACATAATTGTGTTCTGAGACCATGGGCTTTAGGGGAAGTTGAGTGTTTCCATAGTCTTCAGAGATAAATTTAGAATATTCTAGGTTGGACTATTGTGATACTTTATTCTTCTTTCTAATTTCCAGTTTACAAAGAACCATGAGCTAAGATTCATAAGTTAGTCGCATACCTTAAAATGTATACAAATATGCAAAATCATTATAAACAATAGTTCCATTAAACATTAACATAAGTGAGAGTGAAAGGAAGCTATAATATGGAAATATTTTAAAAGACTGGTATGTTATTTTAATTGCAAATGATTAAGTCTGCTTCTGACATTCAGAAATTATAATGATTTTGTTTTGTTTTTTTAAGAGAGATTTTTTAGCAAATTATAAAACTTTAAAAATGTCACCAATTGTTATTACAATTCTTGTGTGGTTCATGTATATTTATACACACATTCTAAAAGTTTTATATATGCAGATTATAATACATAATTAAATAATCTTTTTAATTAAAATGTGGAAGAGAAATATACATGTACACAAAAAAACTTGCACTGAACTCTAATGTCAGTTCCTTAGGGAAAGAACAAAGGAGACAAAAACTGGAGTTATCAGTGACAAGTAAGATACAAACAAACTTTCTAGGTTTTTTTTTTCTTTACCCTGTTTTCTATAAAATAATAGCAACAGAAAATGTCAAGAAATAGATACAATGAATTTTTGTTTTGATACTTAATGCCACCATTCTGGTTAAACGGAAAGGAAATTATATGCCATATTTACTTGCATAATTGCTGCCCTTTTCTTTCTTGTTTTGTAAGTCACTCAATTCAAATTAATCTATACAAAATCCTACACACAGCAATCACACAATGGTGATGGATGTGTGAGTAAATGTGGTAAATGAACCAAAATACTGTACATATCAGCAAAGCACGAACAGTGTGCTAAATTTAAAAAACTCTTAACTTGAAATGAAGAGGAAAAGAAGCAAAACCATCAGGTAGAGGTAACCAGTTTATATGTACATTGGTAGGACATATGGCATATACCACAATAGAATAGTTTTTAGTAATCAATATTCAACTTGAGGAGAAACTTAAGAGAGTTAATGTTTCTTATTCTTCTTGGGTTTTGAAAACATTATTCTTCAGCATGAATTAATTTCTACATGTTAAATAATTAATTTGAAGACACGACAACCATAATTTTAATTAGCGCCTAAATATTGCCTACACTTTTAAAAATAGAAACACTTGTATACAGAAATACATTAAAACAACAAGCAATAACTGATGATCACTTTTAATGCCAAGTGTTCCATTTATAATAGCAGGAACAAATACACAGAGCATGTAATAATAGAGGATGGACTGAAAGCAGACATATCTCCAGGAGGTAAAACCCACCCAAATTCCCCAGTATCCCTATCTTTGACTGGCTTACAGCCTAAAATTCTTTGATCATGCATACACCTTTTCTCAGAGTCACATTATAGCATTTCACCTTTACCTTACATCTGCCATTCCTCTAATCACTAAGTCTAAAAATACTTATAGATATTCATACTGTACTTTGGTTAAAGAGTATATAACTTACATTCTTTTGCTAATTAAATAACAACAAAAGTTATGTATCCATCATCAATGTGATAGCAAGAGAGAGTCTGTGAAACCAAAGCTGTTAGGAGGTCTGTCTTTCATAGAACCACCCAGAATATTTTCCTTGTCTTTATTTTGTTAGTTTTTCTTTAAATTACAGCTAGTTAATATACAATGTAATATTACCTTGTCTTAAAAAAAAAAAAAAACCAAATGTAGCATTTATTATAAGTTGACACAGGAACAAGGAACGTTAGTTCTTGTGAATTGAGTAAGAAACCAAACACATTTTATTTACTTCATCCAGTGTTATCCTTTTTTTCAACCACAGTTTAATTTCCTCTTATTTTGTTTTGTTTTATTTAAAGTAAACAGTATTGTGATTAACAGAAATGTTTTATGGTTCTCTCTACCTAGATACAAAGACTTTCTATTTCAGTATTTCAATACTTTGACTCTGCTCTTATCCATTCCTGACAATTTATAACTGGAAATCTGAAAGAAAAAAATAGGTCCTGTTTTTCTCATGAAGTGTATTACATGTTCCATTGAAAAGAAGCAGTTCAGATTATAAATTATTTTCTTCCCATGGGGCATACACAGAGAATCATTACAATTTTAATCATCATGGTACCACATATTCTTTATGAAAATTAAAGTAAGCCACAAGTGTTCTATCTTTCACTTTTCACGCATTCTTTTCTCGTATGAAATTTAGACTAAGTTAAAAAAAAATATTTTAGAAGTTAATGATTGGAAAAAAAATCTTATCTCAGAAAATAACACCCATCTTAGAGATGGGTAAGTAGATGCATCCAGGAGGTCAAAAAAGTGTGCATTAAGAATTATTTATAATTTTAGCACAGCAAAGATTTTAGAGAAAATCAAGTACCAGTATAGATATATTCAATAACACATAATTACTCCTTCTTAGGCTGCCTTCCTCTAAAAAGATCTTGGGAAGCAACCTTGAAACATGTCTAACTCTCATAAGGGAACCCTCTTTCCATTGTGAAAACCTTTTTAATCCCTTGAAGCTTTGGCAGAATTTGTCATCAATGATTTTGTTTAGTGTAGGGTTTCTCAAAGGAGTCCTGAGGCCAACAGCATTAGCCCATCCCCCATAAGCTTGTCAGAAATGCATATCCATTTACCCAGCCCTCACCTATGGAACTGGAAAGCCTGTGGATGCAGAATGTCAGAAATCTGGGTTCGAAACACTCCAGGTGATTCTGAAGGACATCAAAGTTTGGAACCACTGGTTTGGTAGATGTCAAGTTTAATTATAAAAAATACAGTTTATTGTTATAATTATCATAGTTATCAGTTGTTGTGGTAACAATAGTCACATTTCTGTAATGGGTTCTAAGATATTAATTATTTTTGTAATTATCCAACGCACACACAAAATAAGTGGCCTGTGTCATGATATGACAGAGGCAATTCATGCACAGGAGAGGAGAAAAACAAGTCCTTATTTTATCCAATTTAAGCTTCCATTATTTGACATTCAAGACTCAAAGTGGTCTCTCAAAGATTTTGTAACTCAAGAATAGCAACCCATATCCATACGTGACAGATCTTTAGCCCATGTTTTATTCACAGCACAGGCTCAGTATTATGTGATGAATAGATAGTCTACGTGAATAAGGCCAATCTTGACAACGTGGAGTTGGGAGTATCCATATAATAGGTCAAGGTAAAATAGTGGCAGTGAAATTACTGATTGTGCTTATCTAGAATCCTTGCAATCTTTGTTTCCTAATTCCCCAAATTCTTTTCCAAAATAAACCACCAAGGTCAAAAAATTAGGTAGCTAGTTAAAACACAGATGTAATTAGAAAAAGTATAGCTAGAGAATCTGCAGGGTCTACTATTGTTAAATGGTCACCATCTTTTACAAAAGTATCAGAAGAGGAACTGCTTCCTCTGACCACTCCAGGAATGTTTGGTTCCCAGAGCAAATGCTATTTTGAAGGGAGAGAGAATGCAGCTTGAATTTTAAAACCAATTTCATTTCTTTTTTCATCCTATGCCTCAATGTTTTAATTACCACAAGAATGACTAAATTCATTGAAATTTTAACTAGTCATGTATTTTTCTTCTATATGAAAAACCCCTTTTAGGGAAGCAGGATAGAGACTAGTATAAAAATTCAGTAAAAGAAGTTCTTATCACATTAACTTTTTGCTGGGTCAAACCCTCAACTAAAATAGACTTACAACACTTGCCCTAAGTAACATAAGTAATACTGGCTTGGCTCTTTTTTTTTTAATCCATTAATTAAATGAATTAAAAGAATTCATTGTTTTAGTAGTTTTGTGTTTGCAGAAAAATTGAAAGTATAGAGAGTTCCTTCTTCCTGCATTAATACCTTGAGTACCTCTTCCCCCATTAATATCTTGGTTTAATGTGGTATGTTTGTTACTATTGGTGATCCAATGCTGAACTAAAGCCCATAGTTTACATTAGGGTTCATTCTGTGTTGTACGTTCTATGAATTTTGACAAATACATAATGATATGTATCTACCGTAATAGTTTCACTGTCCTAAAAATCCCCTGGTTGGAATTATTTTTAAGTTACATTATACTGGCAAAGACAGTTTACAGCCCATTTGAGATAGGGGTAGAAGATATTTAAGCCTTCTTCTTTTCCACCTATAAAGAATGTTTTTAGTAAAACTTACACTTACCAGAAAATATTTGACAGAACAGTATACTTTAGGTTCTGGCACCTTGGTACTTGTCTTAGTAAACTCAGGCTGCCATAATAAATTCCATAGACTGGATGAGTTCAACAACAAATATTTATTTCTCAGAGTTCTGGGGGCTGGAAAGCCCAAGATCAAATCCGTCTTGCTAACACCTTGATCTTGAACTTTTCAGCCTCCAAGTCTGTGAGAAATTGGAAAATAGTGTAAATGAACAAGAATGAAATAAAAGGCAGTATTTCCAAAACAGATTTGACAAGTAAATTTAGTTTACATGTTGATTTTGTCTAAATACTCTATGCAATATGCAATAGCTAATGAAGAATGTATAAATACAAAATTAAATTTCTTAGGACTTTGAAATATAAGACTCAAAGCCATACTGTTTTCTTTTAATGCATTTGAAGAACTTTTTTTTTATAAGCCCTTCAATGATCTATAAAAACCAAATGTTTTTTCTGTATGTTAGTATATAATCATCTTATACTGAATCTCAAACTTGAAATGCATATTACAGTTTTATAACCAAAGCTTTTATTTGACTAAAACACAATTGAAAAGCAAATCTATTTTAGTCAAAAATAAATACGCAACCTACTTTTCACCATCCTCATTAAGATTAGCTTAGCACAGTCAAGATACTGAGGCGGCCTATGATAGAGGACACATTCCCAATACAATATTTAACTCCAGAATTGTTAATGAATGCTAGTTTTCAAAACCCTACATCTATCCCTAATTTATGTATTTCATATATGTATATAATTAATACTTATACTTCTACTTAATTAAAAAATATATTATACAAACATACTCTTGCAAAACTTTTTTTTTTCCCCCTCACATTTCAGGGTTGCCACTAATCCCCCACACATTTTCATGATTCCTAAAAGCCTGCCCTGACTTCTTTGCTCTCATTGCTTGTGTGGGGTCTGAGTACTAGGGGCAAAGCAGAACCCTGAAGAACAATGGTAATGTCAGAGGGAGGGGACCAATTCAAAAGCTCTCATCTGTTGTATAAATCACTATAAATACATATAAATATTCCTGATATCTAATATTCTTGCAGGACACATGCTGAAATCATTCTTTCTTTCTGTGGGTCTAAGATCTTCTGCCTCTTAACAAGTGCTATTCACACTTTTTTGAGTGAAAAATCTTGAGTTAATAAATATAAATAAGTGTAATTATGTTTGGTCCTACTGATGAATAAGGAATTTAACTGAAAGGCGATCATCAAGAGTTTAAAAACAATTACAGAGTAAAGATAAGTTCTAAATACTCTATTTACCCCTTGTTACAGTGGAATTCCCTATAATATGGAAAATTCTAGAAATAAGGTTTCTTAGGGATAGTTACTTTTTAAAATGGATTTTAGGCATCTGGATTTCATTCATATTTAAAAGAACAAAATGTTACATTGTACCACTTGGTCCATGCTAGCTATTTTGCAAAGAATATGTATAGGAAAAGTTAAATTTTTAGCAAAGAAATGTTTTGATATAAAACAAGATTTATGATGATTTTTCTGTCTTCTAGGGAGTTCTATTTTAATTCTTTAGCTTCTAAATGGCATTGGCACTACTATGATGTTGCTTAATCTAGCATGAAATGTCACAATAAATAATATATTATACACTGCTCCCCCCACAAATTTGCAATAATTAAATATTCTTGTTGCTTTATCCCTAAGAGAAAGTCTAATATATTTATGTATGATGCTGACAACACACTCTTCTTTACAGGCTTTGATCCTGGTGCAGATGAGTCTTAAATCCCTTATTTGTATACAAATCATAACCTTAAAATCAAGCTAAAATTTTGTTTGAAGTACATAGCTTGTATTAGAAACGTAATTAATAACTCTCATGAACACACGCTATAAAACGTGCAATGCTAGTAAAATTTAGAAAAGTGTGTTTAAATGACTTTTAAAATATACCACCACTAATATCACATGAAGTCTAGAAGACAAGTACCTGAAGAATCTAAGGGAGGTGTTTTTAATCAACTATTTTATCTTGTCAATTCATTTGTAGAAAAAATAGTTAGTAAACCAGCATGACAGATCTTTTCTTCACCGAATTTACTACTTTATACACCAGATTTTGCAAAACCTGGCCATTTGCCCACTTGCAAGTCTTCCTGAATCAGAATTCCTGAGTGGGAGGACTCTGCAAATGCATTTAAAAACACATTTGGTGATTATTGGAATGACTGGGTTGGTTAAAGTGGCCGTTTTTTGATTTTGGGTCAGGTCATGATCTCAGGGTCATGGGATCAAGCTGAGTCACTGGTTCCATGGGGAGTCTGTCCCTCTCTCTCTCCCTCTGCTCCCCACCCCCTGCTTCCTCTCTTTCTCTCTTTCTCTCTCTCTCATTCTCCATCTCTAAAATAAATAAATAAATTCTTAAATATATGTGCGCGCGCGTGTGCGCACACACACACACACACACACTTTTGGTATTCTAATTCAAACTAAATTTGAGATCTGAAGTCTTGTGTAAACAGTTTCAGATATTTAGTAACCAAACAATTCTCTTTCCTGAGTTTCTTTTGTAAAATTCCTGAAGATGCAAAGTGTAAGCAAATTGACATCAGGTTCTTTGAAAGCCAGTGGAAAACCAAAAAGAAGACCTTTTTTATAGGTCTGATAATAAAATATGTATGCATACACAGTTAAACACAAGGTTTTATGGTAGAGGCAACACTGCATATAGCAAACCCACAGTGGTTCCTAATGAGGTTCTTTGAAATTAATTTCGTACCCAAAATGCCTGGTCAAATGGTAAAGGCATTTGCACTTTAAGGGCTCCTTTCAGTTTTGCACAATTTATTTTTTAAAACTAAAAAACATATGAACAACTTACCATAATTCTTTAGTCTAATAATAACTATTTTGCCTGAAGAGTCACAACAACTTGATAGAGTTTTCAGGAAAAGGCATGCCTCTAATATATAAATCAAATACCTCATACTTGAATTAGAAATAACATTTCACTTCACTCTTTTCCCTAATAAAACATAGGCAGACAGAGGAAAGTTTCAGAAATTTATAAGAAATGACAGGCAATGTAAAGTAAAGTTTGAATAGAAAATGTGAAAAGCTTGAGGTGGTTGCAAAAATCCGTAGGGGAACTGGTAAAGTGCTTATTAGAATTATCAGCTTTAAAAATTCCGTGATAAGAATGTAAATCGAAAGCTGCCCCTGGATTGCTTAGCCAGCAGAAAGAACTGAGACTAGGGGATTGAACAGTGCTCCTGTAGATAGGAAAAAAAAAAAAAAAAAAGAAACATATATAAGTTGAAAAGAGAGAGAAAGAGAGAGGGAGGAAAGAAAACCTAAAATACTTCAGAAGTTTGAGGCAAACTCTGGTTTCCCTCATATAATAAGCATTTTGTTGCACATGCCAAGCTATAGAGTTTCTATGACCATTGAATGGCCACGATTCATGTCTATAAAGTGTTACCTTTCTCGTGTGTGTGTGTGTGTGTGTGTGTGTGTGTGTTGTTATTATTGTTTGTCTTCCTCATTAAGGATTTACCTAAGCAGAATTTTGCAGCTCAACTTTGCTTATGTGCTGACCTTGCAGTCTTTGGTTTTATTGAAGACCATTTCACCCTGGTGCTAATTCACTGGAGAATTATTATAGTTAGAGGAGATGACTTAAAGGACATGACATGTTCGTGTGTTAATATCACACATGATTTAATTTATCAAAATTACTAACCAGTCTCCTAGCCAACATCTGGAGCTATGACTTCAGTTCAGGTAGTTTGCTAATTACCTATACTAGGTGATCTTAAACAAGTTTTTTTACTTTCTGGCAACACCATTTTCATAATCACATTTTTTTTGTTTTATTTTCAATAGCACAATTATTTTGCAACAAATATATTTCTAATCTCCATGAAAGCTCCACTTGACCCTTTATTAAAGACGCTGTCTGGTTAATTTAACTATGACTTTTCCATTGAATTGGTACTATAAGAACCTGAAAGAGAGAAAATTGAACTAGCTTGGGGCTAGGACTATAACCTCAGTTGTAGTCTCAATACAAATTGGCCGTGTGCCATTAAAGGAATTCATCTTACAGTTTTGATTGGTGACCTTCTAACCTTAAAAACTGCCAGCACTAAAATTAGATCTAGATTTCAGTTAGTGGTATATTGTCAATTTTTATTTTTTTGGCAATAGAACTCATTTAGGTTTTAGAATTTTAAAATAACAATAAAATACATTTAGAATAGTAAATTATAGTTTCTTCATGAATCATCTCATATACTCTTTATAATAATCATTTTAGAGATGAGGAAATTGAGGCTCAAGACATAGTCTCTAAAATCCTTTAACCAGAGGTGTGTGGGTGGTTCAGTCAGTTAAGCATCTGCCTTTGGCTCGAGTCATAATCCCAGGGTCCTGGGATGGAGTCCAAATCAGGCTCCCTTGAAATGATAAATTTTGTTTTGTTTTGTTTTGTGTTAAGATTTTATTTATTTATTTGTCAGAGAGAGAGAGAGAAAGCACGCACAAGCAGGTGGAATATCAGGCAGAGGGAGAAGCAGGCACCCCCTCAGAACAAAAAGCCCAATCTGGGATGCAATCCCAGGACTCTGGGATCATGACCTGAGCCCAAGGCAGACACTTAGCTGACTGAGCCACTGAGGTGTCCCTGAAATGATGTTTTTAATCTAAATTCTATGGTGAACTGGAACTGGTTCTTACCAGAGTTGTGAGAGCCTCACAGTACCACTTTTCAACCCTGTGTTCAATGATGTAAATTTGTTAGTTTGGAAACAGCCATGGTTGGAGTACTTTAACCATGAAAATTTGGAGAATGTTACAAATCAGAACATTTTCCCCCCAAAGAGCCAGTCATTAGACACTTAAAAACACACCGCTTGAGTTGAACCTAAACTATGTTTTTTGATGTCATTTAGTATGAAGATCTATGACATTTTTATGTTAGATTTTTTTTTAAGATTTTATTGATTTATTTGACAGATCACAAGTAGGCAAAGAGGCAGGCAGAGAGAGAGAGGAGGAAGCAGGCTCCCTGCTGAGCAGAGAGCCCGATGCGGGGCTCGATCCCAGGACCCTGGGATCATGACCTGAGCAGAAGGCAGAGGCTTTAACCCACTGAGCCACCCAGGCACCCCTATGTTAGATATTTTTATTTTAGTTCACAATTTGATTGTCAGTTTCTCAGAAAAGAATGAATCTGCTTACTTAAATAGGTATATTTTTCATCAAATAATTTAATTAATACACTAAAGCATATTGAACCTTTATTGATCTTTATAGTAGATGTTACCAATATTATAGAAGTTCTAAACATTGAAGTTTCTATGAACATTTTCCCTAACAGGTGAAGCACACATTGTTGTTAGGATTTCCAGTCATGTTCATGAATTCTATTGCAGCTCAATAGAAATTCATCTTTCCCTAGTCTTGTGTTAGCTGCCTAAGCCTTTATATACTCTAATAAGACCCTTAGAATAACCTCTTCTCTAAATCATATTGCTTTTTCACTCTATCAGCCACCATACAATAGATCAGTTTACAACAGCATGTCTTCTTGGTACCATGTTAAACTATATATAACCTATAGCAACATATATTCAAAGGCTGAATGCATTACTGTACTTCAGGGTGGTCTTGTCAAGGTACTGCTTGAACAGTTCCATCTTTTGTATTGGAAAAGGACACTTAATTTCCTTTGCACAAGAGCCTGTCATTGATCAGGCTATTGGTCTACCCAATTTTGGCTGCCATTAAAAGTAAAGTATACCACCAGCCCTTAGGTAGGTCACTGGACTTACTGTTTGAGGCTGTTCTTCCTATGTGGTTCTGTCTCCTTTCTTTCCTAGCTAATTTAAACTCTTGAGACAGGGTCATATTTGTCTTGCATGATTGTTTATTATCTGTTGCTACCACCAACAAAGACCTTTCATTCATTCTGTTCTTCAGCATCTCTGAAACAGTTTTCCCTTCTTCACTCTGAATGGCCTTTTTTCACTCTATAACTTGGCTATTGCTTAAAGTAACCTGTTCTCAAAGAAGTTTTGCTGTTTTGAAAAATCAGACATCAGATAGTTTTACTCATTTGTTTTAGTCAAATCTTTCTGTTTTAAAGCAAAGTCCATTAAGAATTCCTCAACTAAAATAGAAAATATGAAATCATGTAGATCTAATAATAGTGCACAAATTGCATGAAAATGGAAAATGTATTTGAAAATGAGCTGTATGAGAAAAATCAGCATCTAATGATATGCAAAAAGAAACAGGTGTAAAATGGAAATGTGTGAAATCAGATATAATGCTAAAGAGTTTTTCATTCCCTTAAAAGTCTCGCTCATGCTAGAACACTAGTTTGTTCAGCATGACGCTAAGATAAACAGAAACATTCTTTAAAAGTTAAATGGGGAGAAGTAAAATTTACAAATCATGGGATTACAATGAGCCTCAGGGATATGATAGGCCTCAGGGGTGGTAGTCATATGAATGCACACACTTAGGTACTTAATTATTTTAACTGGGGTTTCAAATGAGAACACCAATTTCAATAGCTCTGGTCTACTTTTTTAACTGCCAGATCAAATTTGGCAACATCTTACTCATTGTCTTCTACTTTTTCATATCAAGCACTGACAATTAAACCAAGGGGGATGTAAAAAGGAGTCATCAGGAAATATCTCTAGTGCAAAATTGGTATGCAAAATTGTTGAGGAAATGAAAAGGAAGTCAATAACCACACATTTTCTACAATCGAGTCTACCATCACGTCTTGATTCTTTTTTTTTTTTTTTTTCCCTGAAATACAGTTGTCTTAGATAGAAAATTTGGGATCAATAAAACTTCTGATGTATCTCAACAAAACTTTCTGATGTGACCTTCACATCTAGTCACAAGGTTTGATCAATTTAATTTCATAAATATGTCTTCACTGATGTTAGTGTCTTCACTGTGGCATTTATCATCTTTAACCAAGTTAAAGCAAGTCTATTGAAGGTCTTCCTGTCTCTGTTCTCTAATCTCTACCATGCTTTTTAAATTAGCATGGTAAAATTCACATCTGATCATAACACTCTTCCATTTAACTTCCTTGGTGATTCATTATCACTTGCAATGTAAACTCCAAATTTCCTGGTATAGCACAGAAAGCCCTTTATAATGTGACACTGTCTACATCTCTATAGTACCATTTCTCCCCTTAAACACCTGGCAAACTTCTTCTCATCTCTGAAATTCATTAGAACTCAACTAAAACATCACTTTATGTGATCTCAGGATGCAATGATACTGACTATAATTGAATTTCAGGAATATTCCCATTTGAAGGTTTCCCAGCTCCCTGAATAAAACCTTTTACCACCAGGTATACCCTTCTTTTGGAAGATGAGAAAGAGCATGTGGGGTATTTACCAAGAATGCTGTGACATATATCTAACTTAAAATGTCAAAAAACTTCTGCAGAGCTTGCAAACATTAAATGTCTATAATGTGGGTTTCTAGATTAAGCCACTAATTGTGTTTTAGGATATAAGAGAAAGCCGCAAGTTGACTTTCATCAATATTTTGTTCTTGTTTATTTTTAAACTTTATGGATACTATTAGTTGTATTTTTTTTCTTTTCTATTCCTCCAAATAAGGCTGTGGTAGTACCTAATTGGAAAATGGTCCTTCCTTGAGGGGTTTTCAAATGTGCTTGCTCTTTCAGACGTGGGAAAAAGAAAACAAAAAGGAAAAACAGATGCCCTTAAGAGATAGAAAAAGGCCCGGACCCCTGCTGACAGAACATCTCCTACTTCATATGCTGCTCAGAACAAAGAGAATAACTCTATCCTATAGACACTTGTGTGTGTGTGTGTGTGTGTCTTCAAGACTAACGATTGTGAGCCATCTAGCTCTGGATGAGTAGCAGAAAAACAAAAAGAATATCTCTGTTGTTCATGAGGTAAAAAATATTTTTTCAAATGCTTTGTTATTCTCTTTCACCTCTTCTACTTTCTCAAAATTCAAAACATACCAAATTCAGAAGTTATGAAATAAATGCTCCATGCAAAAGATACACTCCTTTTTAAAACTGTTCATCTTGTCATCCCTTCCAGAACTATGTTAGAGTCACCTTCAACTACTACCTGCCTGGTTTTTATATTCAAACACCTGCACATTTGTTATTCATCTAATTGAACTGATGGGTTTTGTACCTTCTTCTATGTGTAAGGCACTCTGAATCTTTCGGCTATATTTAGTGCGCTGGATATTTCCACTGTCCCTATAAGCATGTTGTTGTTCCATTCATTTGAAGGAAATATGACTGAACTATCTGATCCACCCTAGGATTTACCTCGAGATTTCCTCAAAGAGCAATCTCTTCTTGGTATCTATACTTTAATATTTCTATTTTGGACTTCAATCCTACTATCTCACTTTTCTCATAAAATCAGCGTTTATTAATTCTTCACATCCTCATGCTTGTGGAAGAGGTAGCAACTGCTGACCGCTTCCTCTTTCTAGAAACTCTCTAAACATCATGACTCGATGGCTTTCTAAGAAGTCAGTCAGGCATGATCTGCTGAATAGGAAAGGTTTGTTTTTAGGAAATGACACTGGCTTAATTTTGAAAGATTAAAAGTAATTGACTAATGAAAGATGGGAGTGAAGGGAAGGTATAGGTCAGAATGGTAGAAAAACTTATAAAGGTTCTGAGAGAAAAGGAATGTGATATCTATGATAATCTGCAATAAAAGCTAAGCTCGACAAACTATGAACAAACTATGGGCAATGATAGAAAATGGAGCTGGAATAAAAATAAGAGGCTAAATTGTACAAAACTCAAGGGACATCACACTAATTTGGGTCTATATTCTAAATCAATAACTCACTGAATAGTTTTAACAGAGGGCTTGACATGATCAGATCTTCTTTTTTAATTAAAAAATAAGTACTGTGTGGAGAAGAAATTGGAGGATAAAAAGAGGCAGCATAGGAATACCACAGTAAGACAGGTACATATTTATCAAGAGATGATGATTCTAAGGGTGCCTGGGTGGCTCAGTCTATTGAAGTCAGTCTCTTGATTTTGCCCTGGATCACAGTCTCAGGGTCATGGGATCAGGCCCTGTGTGGGTCTCTGTCTCTTTCTCCCTCTTCTTCTGCTCCTCCTCCAACTCATGCTCTCTCTAAAATAAATGGATGAATCTTAAAAAAATAAAATAAAATAAAAATAGGAGCACCTGTGTGGCTCAGTGGGTTAAGCCTCTGCCTTCAGCTCAGGTCATGATCTCAGGGTCCTGGGATCGAGCACCGCACGTCTCTGCTGAGCAGAGAGCCTGCTTCTCCTCTCCCCCACCCCCTCTCTGCTTGCCTCTCTGCCTACTTGTGATCTCTGTCTGTCAAATAAATAAATAAAATCTTAAAAAAAAAGAGAGAGAGAGAGATGATGGTTTGAGAGAGTAAAGTGGAAAGATGTGAATGATATTCAGGAGGTAACACTGGCAGGTTTGGTTTGGAGTGTGAAGAAATAAGGTGATGTCAGACTGGTGCCTACATATATAAAAGTTAGTCTCATTTACCTAGAAGGAGAACATTGAAAGTGAACCAGATTTAGAGAACATTGTGAGTTCATTCTTGGACATGAAGAGAACTTAGTCATTTAAATATATGGTTCTGATGTTTAATGGAAAATAATGCAAGCAATAATGACAAGAGTTATTATTATAGCTAAATATTAAATTTGGATTTGGGTTTTATCAGAGATAAGATTGAAACGCAATATATGTGGTATTGAATGGTTACTGTTCAATTGAAGAAAGTTCTGAATTTCTTGTCTGGAAACTTTTCCAAAACTTTTTGGATTTTTTTTTTTCAAATGGACATGATATACATAAAAATAGATAGCATCTTTTAGTAAAAAATTCAGACATATAGTAAATATTTAATAAATATTCTTCAAACAGAAATTCCTGGTTTTACCTCTTCTTCAAAGCAAAGGCAATGATGAAACCCTTAGTGAAAAACTTCTTAAAGAAATTGAGAAGATGCAATCCAAATGTGCTATATTTGTATAATCAAGTCAGTAGTAGGCTTAATAGAATTCACTGAAATAGATAGAAAATTATTTCTTGCATGGTTCCCCAAAATCAAGTACTTTAAAGAATTTTTACAAGTGTTTCTCCAGTCAGTTCATTATATTATTTATGAAAGCCTGAAATTTCTCTCTCTCTACATATACAGTGGCTTAGATATTATGCAATTTTTCATATATAGTAAAGCTGAGACAAGGATACAGAATCTCTTTCTATTTTAACATGCTAGTTCAGAAAAGCCTTTTCAATTTATGAAGGAATATTAGTGTCATAATTACTTTTGTGTCAGGCCAACATTGAACAACAACAACAAAAAATAGATTCATGAATTTGTTAGGGAATTTAAGTCAGAGAAACAGTATCGTTAAGGATTGTTAAGGGCTTGAAGTTTAACTAACTGGATTTCAAGTTGCCCTTCCACCAGCAGAGAGCACTATGGATGGTTTGTTCAAATACCTGGCTCTCAGTCTCTCCTGCTACAGGAACAGGAATAACAAGAGTTACATTATGAAGACAAAACTGAGATCATGAGAGAAACCTCCTGACACCGTGGTAGGAATAGGGTAACAACTCAGTTATTTCTATTATTATCAATCAGTAACACTAGGTTGGACCACTAAAGCTCGTCTAGTATAAAGAAAAGATTTTATGTAAAAATTATTTAAGGTTTTTCTAAATAAATACTGTTCAGAGAGAGCAATTGCAACACTTAGACCAGATAGCTAACTTATTTCTCAGGTATTTAACTACTGGAGATGTTCGAGCATTCGCATTAAACATTTATCCAAAAGTTAGCAATGTCTTAAATGCACTTCTACTTTAACAATTTGTCACAGCAGAAGCATATATCAAATGCACCTAATATGTTTATCATGTGAAATACAATTTTAAAATAAGAAGACTTATGTGAACTGCTCAACTGTTTTTCAGCCCTCTAAAATTTGTTACAACTATTTCCCCCACTCTAATTTTGGTGGTGACCAGCTTTAAAAGAGCTGAAATTTTGGGACGCCTGGGTGGCTCAGTGGGTTAAAGCCTCTGCCTTAGGCTCAGGTCGTGATCGGGCTCTCTGCTCAGCAGGGAGCCTGCTTCCTCCTCTCTCTGCCTGCCTCTCTGCCTACTTGTGATCTCTGTCAGATAAATAAATAAAATCTTAAAAAAAAAAAGAGCTGAAACTTTGTACAGATTTTATGTGAAGGAAGCAAACAACCTTGGTATCTAATAGCAAATTCTGTATTTATATTTAAATACACATATAAAGTGTATATCGTAATCTCAGGAGAATAAGGAGAAAAAGCCATCTATATCCTACTCTATGCAAACTGCAAATTTATAGTATTTTTCTATTTTATAAATATTTAACTCAAGCAGTTACATTTCAAAATTGAATTAAAGGGTTACTTTCACATAAATTTGGCATGAAGGTTGATTTTTTTCCCTAAAATTTACAGAAATGTACAATTACTAGAGACTTTGGGGCAATTAAATTAAGAGTAAAAATAAATAATCAATCGTCCTAATTATTAGACAGAATTGGCTATAAAAATGTCTCCCTTAACCTGTTCTCCTTTACTCTTTTTCAGAATCTGAGTTTCTTAAAAATACCCAATAATCTTTTTGTAACTGACTGTTTCTTATGAGGAAGATAAAATTTATGAACACATACAGTGTAAGTAATAGTGTAAGTAAGCACTGTAAGTAACCACTGAAACTGTCACTAAGTCCAAAGGACCAGAAGATGGAGTGGAGTAGAAAAAAACGTCTTACAAAGAGGAAGAACATGACACTGAATAAAGGGAGGGAGAGGACGGGATGGCCTTGTGATGACACGGATAATTTCTAAGATCAATTCTTGAATATTTCAAAAGTTTAAAATTGCAAAGGAAACTCAACCTTACAGGTTCGATTAATTCAAAACTAGCATAGTAAACAAAGGTGCTGTCTATATTTTTGAGTTTGATTATACCGTCTACATTTTAATATATGCCTGTTATGTAGCCACATGTGAGATATATATTACACATAAGCCACAACTAAGTTTGTTAATTTGTTTTCCCTTCCACATAAAATTCCATGTGCATATGCATAGATGCCATGTATATATACATATATATGGCATCTATACACACACACACACACACACACATACATATATGTATCTCAACTGGTAAAGGCCAGTTTTTGAGCATGTTATTAGTTTGCTCACAACATATAATTCAGTTACAGAATTTGCAAAAAAGCACAGTGTTTATTGATTTTTTTTTTAACCCAGTGAATTTTTTAACCTGTCATATCAACACAGCCTTTGTCCTCAGCTCTTCAGCTAAACACATATGACAGCTTTGGGCACTGTCGAGATAAGAGCATGATAGAAATGCTTTGCTTATTTAGAGTCATCTAAAAGTTAGAAATCTGAAAATCAAGATTACGTCTACATGTCAAAAAATATATATTCACAGAAATAAACTGAAGTGTATGAATTTGAGCATCTAATAATATCTAAGCTGGTTGCATTAATAAAAATGCTTCTGTAAGTTTCCTGTTGTTGTCAAAAGCAGAAAACTTGACTTATCAAGAACAAAATCTCTCCTAAGATGTTTCTATATTATATTATAGGCAAATTGCATATCAGAAGAGATTGTTACTGATTCAGATGGCCAAGTTCTATTTTTGTTTTTCTATCAAAGTATTACAAGAAAAATTCACAGATATACTGGTATGCAGCAATGACTACAAAGGAATTAGGTACAAGCAGAACTGCCCTTGAGAAAGACGATGTGAACATTAACACGTGAGAATCCCACTGAAGTATTTGGTCCAATGCACTTTCCACTCAATTTCACTGTTTGATATGCAGTAAGGAACTACATCTTTAAAATTTAAAGAATACAATGTCATTTAATTCACACAGAAACAACTTCAGTAATGTGAAATAGGCATGGGATGAACAGTTACAATCTAGAAGTGCTTTAGAATATACAAAAAATATAAACTATTTAAAGAAATTCATGCATCTTTTCTTGAAACTTAATACCTTTGAAAATTAAACACAGAATAACTGCTAGCATACAACAAAAATATCTTTGAAGTTTCGTTTTAACTTTCCAAGTATGTTTACTGTGAGTTAATAAGGATAATAAGAATATGGATGCTAGCAAATTATTATTCATTGTATCATCAATAGTTATTATAAGATACATCCAATATATACTATGTACTATCTGCATTATAGCTACTTTGAAATATATGTGTATGTATGTATGTGTGTGTGTATATATATATATATATATATATATATATATATATAAACACATTAGAGAAGACATTAACTTGAAAATGATTTACTAGTCTTTCAGGATGGATGAAACACAATTTTGGGGGGTTTTTTGCAAAGTTCTTGTCCCAAGGGATTGAGATTGATTACTTCGTATAATTCATGGTGACAAAAAGATTTACAGTTTTTGATCTTGGCTCCTAGTACAGGCATCAGCATTGTGAGGTATTACTTGAAAGACTGTGTGCATTTTAAGATGAATTGGTCCTGAGGAAGACCTCTGGTGAGCTCTCAGGCTCAAACTGCAAAGTCACAATTTGTTCTGACATTCTGTTTCACTCTGTGGTCAGTCCTTCTATTTCATACATTTAATAACAAGTTGATGGATTTTTTTTTTTGTATTAGGTGCTTCAAAATTTTATTGAGAAAAATATTCTTTTGTGAGCTACAAAAAATAAATATGGAGAACAATACCTTATACAGAGTAAAAAAAAAAATAATAAAGACAAAAATCTATAAAGGAGGGGACCAATAAATAATATATGAGTAAACCTATTGAGTTTGGTTCCTTTCAACTAATAGTGTAGATATATGAAAGGACCATAAATACAGGCAGCAACTGAACTCATAACAGAATTTACCTAATTTTTTAAAATCTACCTACTATTACTGTGGCAAAACATTACCATTTTCTGTTATTGTCAGTGGCTAATTCTGTGGAAAATTTAATACGTTTCTAATGTAAAATTTAAGAATCCAAATGGACTAGTTTCTTATCGTATTCATGTAGTTTCTTCTTTATTGTATGTTGCTGGTATCAATAGAAATGGTATTTGTTTTAAACAATCTCCATGTCAACTTTTAATGATGGCTTAATAGTGTATCTTTTATTTAAGTAAAAAATACAATATATTATCTGGTTCTAGAAAGTCCAATGATGTGAAATTATATATTCATAAGAATTATATTAAAGAATTCTATATTTGAAAAATATTATTTTAGGTATTATATTACTATCAAACTTCAGTAAGGTAACTCATACTATCAATTGATTAACAGTTGATCAAAAAGATAAAATACTTTTAAAAGGGGAAATACAGTCAAATGCCATGCTGCAGTTGTAGCTGTTCAGGGACTGGTTGCTGTGAGAACTGAATTAAACCTACATGTGACCCTGGGTCCTTGTTCCTTCTCAACATGACCCTCCTCTGTCCTGGGGGACCCGATGATCGGGAAGAACTCTAATCCTTTTAGGTCTCTGTGGGCTGTGTGTCAAACAGCAGGGGCAAGAAGATTCCTTGAAAAAGGCTGGAACTTAAACTGGACTTTTGCTGTATTTGTCTGTTGTTATTATACTCTTTTCTTTGCTCATTGAGCTTTCTCTTAGTCAACAGAGCTGCCATCCAACTTTCTTGAGCTCTTTTCTCATAGAAAAGAATCTGGCCTAGATAGAAGGAAGTGGCTCTCTCCAATGTTTTGTCCATGTCTCCTGCCATCTTCCTGCTAAAGCTGTCTTTTGCTTTTTGTGGTTCATGTCTCTGTACCTTTTGGGAAGTTTCTTCTCTATTTAGAAGCAGTGTGTTCATTCCCCAATGGAATTTTTTTTTTTCTTTACAACATAACAGTATTCATTGTTTTTGCACCACACCCAGTGCTCCATGCAGTCCATGCCCTCCCTAATACCCACCACCTGGTTCCCCCAAGCTCCCACCCCCCACCCCTTCAAAACCCTCAGGTTGTTTTTCAGAGTCCATAGTCTCTCATGGTTCACCTCCCCTTCCAATTTCCCTCAACTCCTTTCTCCTCTCCATCTCCCCTTGTCCTCCATGTTATTTGTTATGCTCCACAAATAAGTGAAACTATATGATAATTGACTCTCTCTGCTTGACTTATTTCACTCAGTATAATCTCTTCCAGTCCCGTCCATGCTGCTACAAAAGTTGGGTAGTGAAAAGAAGGGCCATCTGTACCCCAATGTTTATAGCAGCAATGGCCACGGTCACCAAACTGTGGAAAGAACCAAGATGCCCTTCAATGGACGAATGGATAAGAAAGATGTGGTCCATATACACTATGGAGTATTATGCCTCCATCAGAAAGGATGAATACCCAATGGACTTTTTTCTCAAGATGTGTTACATGTCCTTGATATCCTACAGAGAGCGTGTGAAGCTTCAGTTGGCGCTTCGCAGCTCACTTTCAAGCTGTGCATTTTCAGACTTGAGATGTTTACTCAACTTAGAGACTTATTTGTCCTGTAAGTTCTTCATTCATTTCACTTTCCTCGCATAATTTTTGGATGTTTCTTACTCTTCCCTGTGATCCTTTTAAAGGAAACACTTTAGTTAACAGGATCAATGACTTCAAATCGAATCCTGACATTAGAAGTGGATCTCCATTTCCTGATTTGTTTGTTTCCCCCAATTTGGAATTTGCCATCCACATGATTTCCAAAGAGAACAGCAAACTTATGATGTTAAACATGGTTCCAGTCAGAGATATTTCATTGGTTCTCCATGCTATTCAGGACCTGTTTCATTCATGAGTTTTAGTTTTCAAGCATTTCTTTCGTTTCTTCAGTTTCTAAGCTCTGCTTCCATCCTGCAGTTTTCTTGGGCAAACAGACTTCCCTTAGGCGTGCCTTCCATTCAAATTCTCCATTATTCTTATCTAAAGCTGTTCTACGGTGTCTTGAGAAGCTTTCAAGATTTTTTTTTTTTTTTTTAATTAGTCCCATATGGGACTGGAGGGATTTTGAAGCATCTTTGAGTGATTGTGTCTGCTTTGAAGGAGAGCCATCACAAGTCCCTGGAATGGAAGTTTAGGGGCTTTCTTCCCTTTTTTGAGAAAATCCGTGTCCTTAAGAGATGGACTGTTCAGATTTTTCTTAGATGCTGCCACACACAGCATTTGTATCTTCAGAACGGCCCTCACCATAGGTGAATTGAAAACTTCATAGTCTTGAGTAATCAGTCCAAAGTTCTCACTAACTCTTTTGATACTTCTTCTTAGGCAGAAAACATTTTGGTAGCACTTGTCTCTCTTTCAAGTATATCAGCTTCTTAATGTAAATACACTATAGCAGTACATATCCAGATCTTCCAAAGACCTGGGACTTATCTCTAGCATTGAGAAAATATCAGCAGAGTAACTGCACAACTGCTACCAAATACATTAATTTTTGTCATAGTCATTGCTCCTTGTATAGTTCTGAAGGCACCATGGCCTTTCTTCTGGTTGCCAGTATTCTGTGAGTCACAACTGAGCATATGGACTGTTCTATCTCTAAGATGTCAAGCAAGTGCCAAGGAACCAGAGTATCACTTGGGTTGTGGTAGGGGAAGACCACTCTGATTCTGAAAAGCACTTATAATTTTGCTCTGCTCACATTTCAAGTAGAAACTCCAGACTGACTGCTAGCTGCAATCAGTACTTTCTGCTTTCCTAAATGCACTGTACAAGAAAAAGTATGATATACATTTTTTAAAAAATCTTTAAAAAAATTTTTAAAAAATTTAAAAAGGAGTGCTAGCTGCAATCAGTACTTTCTGCTTTCCTAAATGCACTGTACAAGAAAAAGTATGATATACATTTAAAAAAATCTTTAAAAAATTTTTTAAAAATTTAAAAAGGAGAAAAAGTACCATTTTCTATCTGAACTGTGAGAAAATTAGAGAAAGCTGTTTTCTAGACCCTGGAGCTCAGGATCACTCTAGGCCTCATTTGGTTCTACATCAAACCAGAAGATCAAAAGAGTGCGGTCTTACACTCTCTTCTCTGCATATGAGCATCTGTCAAGGCATAATGATAGAGCCTACATCACTGACTAAAGCTCATTCTCCAACTGAAAGTTTCTTCTGCCACAGAAAGACTTAATCCTGCCCCTAAATGTTGAGGCATCTCCCTCCTCTGAAGGTTTCCTCTCTTTCTTGTGTTTGGTCAATGTCAGCAGGCAAGGAGAAGACTGAAGGGTCTCCCCAAGGCTATTAACGAAGAGACCTGAACTCCAATTGTAAGATCTCAGGAGAAATGAATTGGAACAAGCAAACCCTTAAAATGTCATGGGTTCTGTGAAGCCAGTAGGTCCCTGTTTAATCCAAATGTTCCTGGGCAGAAATGACTCTTCTCTGAGGGGACACAGTGCCCCAGGATCATTTTCTCATGTGACCCTGCCATCATCAGCACATGCCTATCAAGTTACTCCCTGGGATAGTCTCCACTCCACCATATCATCTTCAGAACTGTGCCTTTGAAGGAGACATCCTCCTTTTTGGTTATATATGCTATCTTTTATTTCTTAATTACAAATCTCACTCTCTAGTATCTCTCTGGCAGACTGAGGGTCAGAGGCTCCTTGTCTGTCACTGGGATTCTGCCATGAGCAACTCGACTCTAGAACCTTTATCACTGAGGGAAATCAGAGAACTATTAGTTGAGGTTAGTCTGAAGATCCTGAGGGAGTGTCAGGGCTCTGGTTGTAGCTCCGCCATCCCCTCTCAACTCCCGCCACAGGCCATGGATGCAGTGAATAGAAGCTCTGGCAAGGAAGGCTTCATGGTGAAGGGAGAGGGTGGCCACACACCTAAAGTGATCACTGCTTTATTGTCCTTTTCTTTTCTTTACAATTCAGTTACTTATGTCAAAAGAAATCCTCAGTTTTAGAAGTTTATAACCTGTATCTGAAGATAATTTGGCCACTTCTGGGAATAGAAAGGAAGAGGTTGGAGAGGATTTCATCCAGTTTTTTTAGTCCCAAGTAAGAGAAACACACAGCAAGTAGTTTAAGCCAGAACAGGGAGTTCTAATAAGTGTACTGGCAAGAATGGGGTCAGATAGGGAATGGGTACAAAAAGGAAGTGATGCAGGATGACCTAGAAACTTCCTCAGATCAAATAAGTATTACTCCCAGGTGTACATTTGTGTCTCCTTCCTGCATTAGAAAAAGGCTTCACTGGGTATCTTTGGATGAATTCACTCTGCTACTTTTCTTCTCTGGCAGGAACAGAGTTGGTAGTACCCATAGTCCAGGTTTTAAAACAGTTTTTTGTTTGTTTGTTTGTTTGTTTATTATGAGCCAAAATACACATAACATAGAATTTATCATTTTAGTTATTTTTAAGTGCACAGTTTAGAGGCAGTAAGTACATTCACACTGTTTTCCACCTATTACCACTACTCATTTATAGAACACTTCCATTATCCAAATAAAACCTCTTACCCATTAAGAAATAAACTCCTTTACCTCCCCCCACCAGGCCCTGGTAATCTTTAGACTATGTTCTGTCTCTGAATTTGTTGCTTCTAGACACTACAGAGAAGTGAAATCATACAATATTTGTCTTTATGTGTCTGCCTTATTTCACTTAGCATAATGTTATCAAGTTTCATCTATGTTGTAACATGTGTCAAAATTTCTTTTTAAGGCTAAATAATACTCCATTGTTATAAATACACTATATTTTGTCTATTTATTAATCAGTTGGTAGGCATTTGGGTTGTTCCCATCTTTCCAGCTCTTGTGAAGAATGCTGCCGTAAACACTGGTGTGCAAGTATCTGAGTCTCCGCTTTTAATTCCTTTGGCATATACCTAGAAGTAGAATTGCCATATTATGTGTTGATTCCATATTTAGTTTTCTGAGGATTTGCCAAAGTGTTTTCAACAGCAATATACAAGGATTCCAATTACTTCATATCCTCACAGAAACTTGGTATTTTGTTTGTTTGTGTGTGTGTGTGTGTGTTTTTAAGTTTAATAGCCATCCCTAATGAATGAGTGTGAGGGAAGTAGTATCTAATTGTTTATTGGCCATTGTACATTTTCTTTAGAGACATGTCCATTCAAGTCCTTTGCCCATTTTTGGAAATGGATATTTTATTGTTGTCCTTGAGTTGTAGAAGTTTTTTACATTCTGGACATTCAATTTTTACCAGATATATGCTTTTCAAATATTTTCACGTATTCTGTGAGCTGTCTTTTCATTCTCTTGATGGTATCTTTTGATATACAATTTTTTTTTTAATTTTAATGAACTTCAGTTTATCTGTTAGGTTGTTGTCGCCTGTGCTTTGGTGTTATACCCAGGAAATCATTGCCAAATCCAATGTCCTGAAACTTTCCCATATGTTTTCTTCTAATAGTTTTATAGTTTTACCTCTATGTTTTGGCCTTTGATCCATTTTGAATTAATTTTTTTACGTGTTGCCATGTAAGGGTACAACTTCATTCTTTTGCATATGGATATCCAGTTTCCCAGCGTTATTTGTTGGAAAGACAAACTTTTTTTTCCCATTATCTTATTATCTTAAATGATAAGCATTAAAGGGCATTTTCATAGTTTTGAAAAATAATGAATAATACTAAAATTAACTGTATTTTACACTACATAACATGAAATTTCAGTAAATATGTGATTATCACCAAAATATAGACATTGCAAAATCTGTTGCTACATTTCATTTAAATTATTAGTATGAAATAAAAATATATTCACTTAAGTAATTTTATTCACCAGTAAAATAATAATCATTACCAGTCCCATGGGAAATATTAAAAATAAACTATAAAGTTACTAATAACTTTATCAAAGAACAGGGGCTTGAATCACTGTTCCTGCTACTACAATAAATGGAAAGGGGGTGAGGCATATAGGGATTTAGATAGCAATAATATATTAATATATAATGATATTATTATACTATGTCTAATTTTGAAGAAATAGTAGAAATTATACTAAAAACTTTTTTAAAGATGTATTTATTTATTTTAGAGATAGAGAGAGAACACAAACAGAAGATGCACAGGGAGAAGGACAGAATTTCAAGCAGACTCCACACTAAGTGTGGAGACTAACATGGCACTTGATCTTATGACCTGTGAGATCGTGACCTGAGCTGAAACCAAGAGTCAGATGCTTAATTGATTTTGCCACCCTAACCCCCTATTCTAAAAACTCTCAAGAACAGTCTTCAATCATTAATGTAAAGTTTTTATAATTGTAACACTTACATGATGTAAACTTCATATTGATTCCTTATTATCTTTCGAGAATGTTAACTTTAGTAGGGTTTTTGGAAATATTGGTTTTATTAAACTGGCTATACTGAATATATAGTCCCTCATATTTATATTCTTTTGTAAAAAATCCACAAAATTTCCCAGAGAGGCATCAAAATTCCATAAAGCAAAGTTTCAAACTTCTCTGTACTGTTTTTTAAGATTACTATTGTCTTCATTTATATTTATTAAATGAAAGGTGGGGACTTAACCAATTTTGAGTTATACTTTCTGGAATTCTGTTTAAATCTCTATTAAAATCAATCCATTTTGAAACAATTATATTAGATCTAATTATTTTGACACTAAATTAATCAATTTTTCATGACTTCCTACATCCATACATATGTCCCTTATTATGTATTTTTTTAATTTGCTGTTTCTGTTACCCAGCAGTAAGATGATATTATATTAAAAAAAAAAATCCCAAGCAACTGCTTATCTTCCCAAATTTTCAAAACATCATGTGTTGAATCTTAAGGTCCTTTAGGAGAAAAATACAGGAAAACAGTTTTTTTAAGATCAGTGAGTATCAATCTATAACCAGAGATTGTACTTTTGTCTTTGCATGAAAGTCATTTTCTTATAATTCTACACTTGAAGTGTACCGAGCATTTCTAAAGCAGAAACAAGGATAAGAAAAGATAGAAAGACTTAGCAATAATAATACTCTACATTCTCTTTTCTCTAAACTCCCTTCTTCCTCTGACATGGTGAATAGCTTATAAACAGTGATTCAATGCACATATAGGTCATGATAAATGAAGTTAAAAGAAGAGAATACAAAATATGAACTAGCTCTAAAATAAGCCATGGTTATGTGAGTATAAACAGGCCAGTTAACTTTATACTTTATCCAGATTATTTAACTTTGAGTGTCAGGATTTTTTGAAATAAAGCAAAAAAAGTGCTTAAATTAAGGATCATAGTAATATACTTAGTTTTCTAAAGATAAAGGCTTGAAAATAAAATGTCCTAGTAATAGGTAAGGGTAAATATTTCACCATTTTTTAAAATAACTTAATGGAGATTTAAGTAACAAAAAGAGTTACAAATTATCTTGAATCTTTTAAAATTAATATCAGAGGACTCCATGAACAAAACGCTAGAAAGTCAAGTTCAATATGTTTTGTTCTATATCAGTTAATCTCTTTATATGTACGTTAACTCTTCTGTGTGTTTCCATAGAGCTTCCTTAAGATTGTCCTCCCTAGGTTAGTATACAACTTCTAGCATCCTTGAGCTTACAATTTTTTTTTTTTTCTGAACTTATACTTTTATGAAAATTATGGCTCTTAGAAAATTCTGAACCATTCTCTGGGCTTCAGCTACCATATCTGGATAAATGACTATCTCAAATATCTATCATTAACATTCACCTTAGTTTGGTTATTCACAAAAACCTTTTCCCATCACCTCTCTGTACCATGGGAATTTTTAATTGTTTGTTCCATCACCACTTCAAAAGGATTATATCTAAGTCAAAATCTTCATCCTTCTTCTCAACCACCTTTCCCAGTAGTCAAATTTACTGTCAAATTTACCATCAGGTTCTAAGTACCCGAACTCCAAGCTTAGAGTTACTTTTTGACTTATCCCCTTTCCTTACTACATATATCTAGTAAGTCACTAAGTTATGTTAATTTGCTGTTTTACCATTCATTTATAGTCTTCCCTCTTGGACTACCATGTTAGTCTGGAAATGTTTCAATTAAAGCTGAGACTTTTGCAATGATTTTCTAACAGACCCTCTTGCTTCCAGTTTTTCTAAACTTCAGCTCAACCTACATATTGCATCCCTGAAATTGTTCATGAAATTCAGCCTTTCAAGGTAATCAAAACCCTGCTTACTGTCAATGTGCTAAATGAAGCATGGGATCATTGTCCAGTAGTTTTCAGTAAAGTACAAGGATAAGCCACAAATAACAACAGTGATAACTAACAAGGATACATATGAAAACCTCAACATGGATAAAATAAATATTAGCTACACACTACAGATGAGGAGAAGCTGGCTGAACAGCAATTTGTGTTTTATTTTGTTTTGTTTTGTTTTTCAGCCATAGGATTTCAATCAACTAAGTTCCTTAAGCATCATTGTGAAATTGAGCTGCCCACAAAGAGAACTAATAGAATTCTTGTGTAGAGAAAAAATAACTTCACTTTATTCTATACTGGCCAGAATGTATCTGGAGAATTGTTTTAAGTTGGGATGCTATTTGAAAAATCAAATGATAAGCTAAAGGTCATCAGTGGAAATATTAGAATTAGGAAGATACATGCTCTGCCTAAAGAAGAGAAGACAGAACTCACAGAAACTGTGTTGCAATATTTAAAAGCTGTCATGTAGAAGACAAATTAAATCTATTTTGTAGACTCCAAAGAGTAAAGTAAGATATTGGTATTTTTTGTCTCAGTATGAATTAAAAATTCTAATTATTGTAACTGATGGTTCCCATAGCCTATATCACACAGTTATGTGTCTGTATGAATGGAAAAACTTCAGATTATCATCTACTAGGAATGTTATTGCAGCAACACCAAGTGGGAAAACATCTGTATGAATGAAAAGGATTTCTTGGGGCGCCTGGGTGGCTCAGTGGGTGAAAGCCTCTGCCTTCCGCTCAGGTCCTGATCGGTCCTGGGATCGAGCCCCGCATCGGGTTGTCTGCTCAGTGGGGAGCCTGCTTCCTCCTCTTTCTCTACCTGCCTCTCTGCCTACTTGTGATCTCTGTCTGTCAAATAAATAAATAAAATTAAAAAAAAAAAAAGAATAGGATTTCTATTGTCTTTTTCTTTATACTTTGAACATTGGATTTGGACATTGAGATTTAGCTTAAAATAAGATCATCTGTTGATAGATTAGGACAGTATATAGTAAAGTATGTTTATCCTTCAACCATACTGAATATTTAAAAGTACAGTTCCAAAATCCTTGGATCTTTATTATTTTATCTTTTTAAGCTGTTTTGCAGAATATTATTTCTGTTCTACCAACAGTTTAATGTCTTTTCTTTTCTTTACAAATCCCCATTTTCTCTTTTTCCAATGATAATATCCTTCCAAAAATGTGAAGGGCAACTTTTAAAAATAGCTTTTACGTCATTTTTTTTACATCATTTATAAGTGTGAAACAGAGACTGATATTTTTTCTCTCAAATTAATTATAGAGGAAATTATTTCATAGTACTGAATTTGAGAGTGATCTGGTCACAACTTCACCAACCTTTTGATAATCAATATTGACGCAAGTAATCCAAATTGCTAGGAAGAGATTATCATCTCCTCCCAGCCCAACCCACATGTGTGGGTAGTAAAGGTCTGAGCAGATCACATTCTCAGGCAAAGAATACATAAACAAATATATAATTGATCTGTATTTAAAGAGATGAGAGATTATGCTCCCTTGAGACCTACCTGCCTGGTTGGCATTTAAACCAAAAGACTTTTACTGTCCCTATCAAAACCAACATTTTAGTATAGAATACAGTATAATTCCAGTTTATATCATCTGTCTTGTTGAATCTGGACTATTCATTTTCTTTTAAGTATGCCATTTACATACTTAAAGTCCCTTTTCTTACCTGAAAGGCATTCTACTTTGCTTGTCATTCGTTTCCACCCTCCTATTCTAAGAGTTTGGGTCAAGCTGGGCTAATGGATGTATAAAGGCATCAATAAGTAAACAAGGCATGTGATTTTCTTCTTCAGTGCCTTAGAAAGGAGGAAAAAAAACAAACAAGCAAACAAAAAAACAACCAAAACTTCACAGTTAAGGAATTAATTAAGCAAGTTAAGAACACTGACAAAGAATTAGCCAATGCATTTAAAGATCATGTATATTTAAAATGAAAGTAAAGTGGGGTGCCTGGGTGGCTGAGTCAGTAAAGCGTCCAACTCCTGCTTTCAACTCAGGTCATGATCTCTGGATCCTGGGATCCCCTCATGTGGGGCTCAATGATCATGGGGAATCTGCTTGAAATTCTCTCTCCCTTGCCCTCTGCCCTTCACATGCTCTCTCTCTCTTTCTCTCTTTCAACAAATAAAGAAACTTTAAAAATGGAAGTAAAGCCAAATAGCCTTGACTGCTTCTTCAGAGGGAAATTAAATAAACTCTATTTTAATACTTTAAGAACTATTTCTCTGAGTCTAGTATGATGTCTTACATTGGGTATTTGTTGAAAATTCAACATTGTATGAACATTCTCTTGAAAACAAATGTGTATTCTAAAACTTTGTAATTCATCTTTCATCTTAAGTACTTTTCATATCATCTGTTTTATTCCTACTTACAGGCCTTTGGCATGTTTGATTTACTATGCCCAATGCAGCATCAGAAATCATAATGCTGACTCATTCTTTTACTTTACAAGAATTTGTAAAATACACATACATTTTTAACATTTACTTGCCCTTTTATCAACAATTCTCTTCAGAAAATCATTAAATAGGGAAAGTGGAAATAACATGAAATGCATTTATTGTCAAAGTACTTTGCAAATATCAAATGAATAGTCAGCGCTACATACTTGGCCTTGAAATTTTAAAGACATCCCTTTGTTTTTCCATTTGGCTGCATGCACACTGCATGGGATCTAGCAGTTTTATAATTTATAAAATCATAAAGAAGCAAAAGGGAAAATATGTTACTAGAAAATGTTGGTAAGGAGAATTGGAGAAGATAGAATATATCTTTAGTTACTGTAAATATCCTGACAAAAGCAGGATTTGAGGGACACAATCGTAGATTCTGAACCTAGAAGATTGGAACTTGGATTAGAATACATATAGAATTTTGGGCATAGATTACAGAAGGAAAAGCAATATATAAAATAAATATAGAAAAAAATGATAAAATGAACTAGCTAGGTCTTGAGAAGATGTGGCAGTCTGAAAGATTATGCCCTCAACTTCTATCTGGCTAACTCCAGATAATAGAAAAGCAGAATAGTCCTGAATTTCAAGATGAGAACACTTAGTTTGAAGCAATGTTTCAGATAATAAGAATAGGGGTAGAAAATAGATCTTTACTTCAAGATCTTAATTTTTTTTAGATGCAGAAAGGGTATTCTATTAATAAAAAATAATATTCAAGCAAATTTATACATGATAAGAATACACAAATGTATAAACAAAAAATACATATAAAATACAGAGTTAATGTCCCATTGAAAGATTTGAGCATACATCTGAGAATGCAAGTGAGTGTTAATGTTTCTCCTTCCTGTGGTCAAACTTTTTTTTTTTTTTTTTTAAAGTAATCTCTCCCCACAAAGTGGGACTTAATCTCAGAATCCCAAAATCAAGAGTCATATGGTCTACCAACTCAGTCATCCAGGTACATTCCGCACCCCCCCCCCCCCCGCCGCTTTTTTTCTTTCTTTCTTTTTCAAATAATCTGATTTTTTTTTTCATCCATACACATTTATTTCATTCACTGAACTGTAGTCTAGGTGTCTAGAACAGCACCATTTTCTCCTTCACCCAAAACCTTATTCATGGAATAATTTCTCCTCCTTTAGGCATGTTCTACTTAATATCTCCTTCTAAATGACTGCCTTTCTTGAGCCTACTGAACGCACTTGCCTAATACTAATCTCTTACCTAAACACTTCTATTCTTTCAAGCTGTCATCCATCTCATTCTTTCAACATCAACAAGCTAAAAAAATAAAATTTCAGGTTTGTTCTAATCCTTAATTGTTCTAGGTAATCCAGCATTTATACATAAGGAAACGAATTCAATGTGAAATGCTTTTCTATGGTTGCTTTTTTATAAATGTTTCCATTATTTCATTACATTATATTAATTTCTTGGTATTGATGTTCTCTGATATCTCTGAAGTACCATATTATGTTGGCCACTGCCTCATTATTGAAATGCCTCTTTGGGTTATAATGATGCTGCACCACACATGCAGATTTCTTCTTTACTGCGTATTTATTGACCATCAAAATTATTCCCTTTCCCATTCTCTCTATATAAATGTTCTCAAGATCTTCTCTCTGTCCCTTTCTCCTTTCTCTATAACTGACCATTTGCCATCCTGTCCATTTTCATCGTTGTTACTATACATTCTTTTTTTTTTTTTTTAAAGATTTTATTTATTTATTTGACAGAGAGAAATCACAAGTAGATGGAGAGGCAGGCAGAAAGAGAGAGAGGAGGAAGCAGACTCCCTGCTGAGCTGAGAGCCCGATGCGGGACTCGATCCCAGGACCCTGAGATCATGACCTGAGCCGAAGGCAGCGGCTTAACCCACTGAGCCACCCAGGCGCCCGTTACTATACATTCTGTGCACATACTTCTTGAATCTTCAAATCCACTCCCAACTTCTTCCAGAAATTATTCTCTTTATTTTCAGGTTCTTATATACATATATACATATCACCTCCTGGTTGCTTGTTACCACAGATTCAAGACATCCCAAAATGGTTGTTAATTTTCTTACAAATAAAAAATTCTCCTATACTCAGATCAGCTCAAAAACTTCCATAGTTTCCTTTCAACCAGAGGAAAAGTAAGATTTCAATAACCATGGAAAAAAAAAATCCTTTTAGATCAATACAACACTCATCATTTCATATCAAATTACTTTCCTTATGATTCACTCATCTCCATCTTATACAGCTGTGTTTGACAGAAATTGTAATACAAAGCACTTATTATATATTCTAGATCCTCAGGAGATAATTACAACTTGTATTACTCTCTTAAAATTTATTGTTCTGTTTCCAGCTTTTGTCTAAGTCTCACAAATAAATCTCACTTTTCTGCCTATCTCTTTATAATTGGTGCTTGTGTTGACCTATCTCTGCAGCTCTTGTTTTACCACTAAACACACTCTTAGGTCACCCACAACTCCAAGGCCCTAGGTGTTCCTCTAGCTCTGTAAATGTTACATTCTTTAAATGGAGATCATATTGAATTCATTCAACATTGCCCTGACATGTTACCCATTACTTGTTATACTACTTTTGACGTTGTTATTATTGAAACAATTACATTGACCAATATGCTCTCTACTCTGTTCTGATTATGAGTACTTCACTTAGCAAAATTATGGGCACAAAGTGGACCTCTAGAATAATTTTTGAATGATTAATCAACCCAATTATTATATACTACCCTAGAAATATACCTGGATGATGTATTATGCCTGGAAGAGGGCATTTCAAAGCTTACATTTCAATGAAAAAGAATTCGTGTGCCTACTTTGTTTTAAATAACACCTGAGAAAATACCTCTCTGTCATGGGAAATTTATCAACTCTCTCAGGTCACAGGGGAAGGGATATCAGAACTTCCATTTGTTCAGTTCCCCTAGTGGGTCTAGGTTAAGTGCTCTCATTAAAATATATCTTGTCTTTAGAAGGCAATTTACTGTAAAATCTTTTCTAATACTCATTAGTTAGTACGGTGTACACAGGGAAAAAAAAAATCAAAGCACTTGATGCATTTTAAAAAGGGACCAGATGGACAAATAAGATTTTTCTGTGTTTTTTTAATGGTGGAGGTGGGTTGGATGTCAATTTTGATTTGAGTGATGGTTTTCCCTTTTCCTCCTTAATTGGCCAGAATTTCCTGGCTATGGTAAAGCCAGACCAGCTAAAACATCAATCACTCTGGCAAATGTTGTTCCACATAATCAGAAATAGCATGTAAAAGAGTTGTATAGCCCATACATTGCATAACTTTCTTTAGTTTTCTAAAAGAAAGATATTAAAGTGAGGATCTTGTCAACTTAAAAAGATGTCATATTTATTATTTACCTATATACCAATACACACACTTACACATATAAAAACACATATACATATGTAGTCTTTTCCTAAAATGCTATTTTTTTTAACCTTTAAAACCATATTTTGGAAAGCCTTAAGATTTGAACAAAGAAAGCAATAACTTTTTTTGAGTCTTTATGGAAATAATCTAATCTCCGAGCAGCTCCTCTCTGGGAAAATTACTTCTCTCCTGATATTTCTTATCTGCAAGGTGATCTTACAACATTAATAGTTTCTTTAAGTGAGAATCAAAGGATCTTATAAAACAAAAGCAAACTGATTATGTATAGACTCCAGCAGCTCAGAGCTGGATCTAAGCTTCCATATTTAAATTTCAGTGCCTATAAGCCACATACACTAAGTAAAATGAATAATTTTAAGAGGGGTGATGACAGAATTTTTAATTATTTGGAAAAATACCAATAATATTATATGTGTCTCAAAAAATAGTGAACTTACAGAACTACTAAACTACAAAATTTAATCTTTCTCTATTTTATATATGAAATTACATGAAAAATACAGAACCAATGAATACAAATTTTCATTGGAGAATTTTTCCATCCAAAAGTTTGGAAATGATTTATGTTTTAATCACTCAGTTGTTTATTTGCTAGTATCAGAAAAATCAAAACAAAGCAAACACAAAAAATCTGCACCAATACAGATTTATTACTTAAAAATTAAATGAACATTAAATTAACACCAAATTCAGCTAAATAAAAAGCATATAACTCTGCTCAGAAGTAATAAGGTTATATTTCTGGATAGCAAAATGTTAAGAAATAGATAATTTAAATTGAATTAAAGAGATTTTATTAAACTTTTATTTCATTTATACTAAATGGTATTTATTTTTCCTATATTATTTTCTTTAAAAAAAAGATTTGTAGTAAATCTGCCATGTAAAACATAATAGTTAATTATAATATGGTAAAATGAACTTCATGAATGACTTGGAAAAAATCATTTTTCCAGATATCTACACTAAATATAGGACAGTGAGCATGGTTTGTTACCAGGCCTGCTTTCCCTCTCTGTTACTCTCTAAAGAACCTTAATTTGTGCACATTTGTTCTAGGAAATCCCTGAGACTCATTCCATCCTAACTGCTGAGCTTGCCCTCCTTAAACTACAACTATCACAGTAATCCTTATTAAGGAGATTGTTTTAGGAACCCCATCTTTAGTCATAGGTGTGGCCTACCCACGGACTGTTACTATGGGGGGGTCGTCACAGCAGTGCTAGAGACAAGTGAATGTGGAAGACATAAATATACTGAAAGGAATGAGTTTTATTCCATGTTGGAGAAAGAGGACCCCTGGTACATACTAAATATGAATAAGTGAACTTTCTCTCCCAGGTTTTGTTTGTTGTGTTTTCTGGGAAACTTGAAGATTTTCTGAAATCAGTTTGTACTCAATACATGTGCCAATTCCTCCTCTTCCCACTACCTAGCCTTTCACTGTTTAATAATCTTTATTATGCAAAAGAGAGTATTCAAGGTACTTTGACTCCATTATCTATCTCCTTTATCATATTATAACCGTGGGGCATGGCAATTGCTACTTGCCAGCTAACACTAAAACCCTAAAATTTTTAAGTACCTTGCCCACAAACATACTGCTGGTGATAATCACAGCCAAGCTTTGAAAGCCTGTTCTCTTATCCCAGCGGCAGTGAGCATTCAACACAGACACTGATGCACTGAGAATCGGGGTCCTTGGACACCTTCTCAGTTAAGAAATGAACACCCACAGCCCCCACTGTCCTGCCTTGATTTCATATTCCATAGCTTGCTCAAATGCGCTGCCTCATTTTTCCCCTATGCATATCCAACCCCCTCCACTTTTTAGATGGCCGCTCCTCCCGTTAGTACCTTAGGCTTTCTTTTCTCTTTTCTCAGGGATCACGTACACCATGATCTCTGCTAGTTTATGGGAGATTTCCTGACTAAAGGCATATCCTTAAATTAACCACCCTGCAAAATGACTTCCAAATTAATTAGCTGTCTTGAATTCATCTATGCTGCATCTCCAGGTATGGAATCACACCTGAAATATTGGTGGGCTTTGCTTCTTGCAGTCTAGTGAGCACCATGTCAAGGAGGCACATAAAATATCAAATAGTTTAAAAAAAAAAAAAAAGATTCCTTCAGTCAACAGCTCCTCATAAAGAAAATTAACTCCATACAACACAATTTGTCACATGAATATTGGTCATAATACTTGTTCTAAACATAATCATTGTTAAAAAATAAAATTCAACAGAATAAATTTGCATATCTAATTGGCTTCATTAAAAGATCCATGGATCTGTCAGCATCCTATCTAGCAAATAGAAGGGAGTTACCAGAACCAAACAAAAGAAAGGTTTTTTTAAGAGCAGAGAGAGGACATAGAAAGAAAAAAGAAAGAAAGAAAGAGAGAAAGAGAGAAAGAAAGAAAGAAAGAAAGAGAGAAAGAAAGAAAGAAAGAAAGAAAGAAAGAAAGAAAGAAAGAAAGAAAGAAAGAAAGAAAAGAGACAAGAAAGAAAGGAATTTATCACCAAGGAATTTTGGGGGGCAAATTTGCCCTCCTAAATGGAGCATAAGAGATCTATCTGTAATTCCCTAGAATTGACCAGGAAATTCTATGTTGACAGGTTAAAGTTTATACTCCTGGTGGGGATTGAAATGGCAATTAGATTAGGTATTATGTCTTGGCTTACTGACTTGGGGCTTAACTTACGTATTTCCATTTGGGGGCTGTGGTTTTCTTTTTAACATCATTAATACAATTTAAAATGTCTTCATATGTCCTTAAAATGTGGTTACAAATGTGACACACAAAATCGATGTGTGTATTACTCACAGCAGAAATTTTTCAGAGTAACATACCCAATCTTAAGTCAAAGACAAAATGTTCAATTTACACAATTTTAATGCATTCAGTTTATCAAAAATATTCTCTGTCCAAAATATAGGAACACCTGTAAAATAGTGAAGTGTTTCTTAAAGGGTATTTTCGGTTACAAAAAAGTGTCAATGTTCTACATAATTAAAAAGAAAAATACATTCTTTCTCCTCTGGGGGAGAAAAAAAAGGAGGGGGGAATCTCTCAAATAAATGGCTCTTAACAATATGAAGCTGCCAAAAAAAATCAATTCTTTCCTGTGCTATTATTCATTTGATAGATTTTACTACTTCATAGCCCAAACTCATAAAACAAGGATGAAGATGTTATTTACCAAACATATTCATGATTAAGTTTTATTTATTTGCGTAAAGCCATAGGCCATGCACTTCCAAATGTTAACAAATAGGCCATGTCTGTGATTCTCCTTCCTACTGTCAGTAAATCTATGCACTCTCCCTTTCTGCTCCCTCTGCCTGCAAACTTAACAGATACTGCTTTTGTTTTGGAAAATTCAACGTATTGTTTCTAGTCTGCACTGGCTAGCATGGTTGCAAAGAAATAAAGCTTTTATTAGGGAATAGAGGAAAACATTTGTATTCACCTGGATAAATAGTCTTGTCCTGAAGGGAAAGCATGATGATCAATAAATTCCACACCATTGAGATTTAAAACATATATTTATCAAAGATTATAACATAAAAAGAAAAGTCATATCCTATGGTAGGTAGCTGCTATATATGAACTGCTTTTATTTTCTTAAAAAACAATTTAACTTTATCTTATACATTTAAATATTTGCATATTCTTTAATCTAGCAATTTCATTTCTGAAAATTACTGTACATGTTCACCATTTAGAAAACTTTTCAGAGAAACACAGTTTTTAAAAGAAAAGAAAAGAAAAAACCTGAATACAACTCAAATATTCATCCAAGACAAGAAGAAATGGATAAGTAAACTGTGGTAAGTACTTATCTTCACTAAATAAAATAATATACAACAGTGAAAATCGATTAATGAATAAATTAATGAAAAAATCTCTAAATTGAAATATTATAGAAAAATAAATGTTGAGGAAAACATACAATATGAATTTTTTATATAAAATGTAAACCATAAAAAGCCTAAATATGTCCATAATAAAAAAGAAAGTAAATGATAGGGAAACATTTTAAAAAGTGGTTAGGTGTGCCTGGGTGGCTCAGTGGGTTAAAGCCTCTGCCTTCCGCTCAGGTCATGATCCCAGGGTCCTGGGATTGAGCCTCACATTGGTCTCTCGGCTCAGTAGGGAGCCTGCTTCCTCCTCTCTCTCTCTGCCTGGCTCTCTGCCTACTTGTGATCTCTGTCAGTCAAATAAATAAATAAAATTAAAAAAAAAAGAAAAGTGTGAATAAATACAATTTTTTTAAAAAAAGAGTGGTTAAACTTGGGAAGAATGGAACACCAGTGAAGAAAAGCATGAAGAAATTCATTGGTATGGTTATTAGTCAATTATTTAACTTAGCTGGCAGGTAAAACTTTATATGTGCACACTTTCATGTGTGAAACATTTTATAAAAGAATCATTTACCATAAAACAAAAATTATTCCATTGTCTTGTATAGGAAATGCTTAGAATATTACTATAGTATTTTTCTGATTATCTGCAATTTCATTTCTTATAACTATGCCTAAATTTTGCCCTTGTAAATGTTGATAGTTCTACTGATGTGTTTTTTTTTTATTAAAGATTTTATTTATTTGACAGAGAGAAATCACAAGTAGGCAGAGAGGCAGGCAGAGAGAGAGAGGGGAGGAAGCTCTCTGCGGAGCAGAGAGTCCAATGTGGGGCTTGATCCCAGGACCCTGGGATCATGACCTGAGCCGAAGGCAGAGGCTTTAACCCACCGAGCCACCCAGGCACCCCTACTGATGTGGTTTTTAATAGTATTAGAAGTACATGAAGCACCTGGGTGGCTCAGTGGGTTAAAGCCTCTGCCTTACGCTCAGGTCATGGTCTCAGGGTCTTGGGATCAAGCCCCGCATCAGGCTCTCTGCTCAGCAAGGAGCCTGCTTCCCCCTCTCTCTCTGCCTCTCTGACTACTTGTGATCTCTCTCTGTGTCAAATAAATAAATAAAAATCTTAAAAAAAAAAAAAAGTGCAGTAAGTTCAAAACCTCTCTTCATTTAAAATTTCCAGATTTTTGGTTTGTGTATTATTTGGTTCTTCCCTTCTATTATTAAAGTTAAGCTACTAATAGATACCAATTGATGAACAGTTGGAGGAAAGGCAGGCAGAAACAAGCCCCATCTCCACCACCTCCATTCCCCCCACTGGTTCCCCCCACCCCCAACCAAGATCAAACTACCCTTAAAGTATCTTACACCATCCTGAGGGAGACCTCCACCATTTCCCACTCAGTAAAACCTGATTAGATGACAGACACAAGAAGTGTTAATCATATCAAAACAGCCAATAAGCCCATAAAAACCTCTAGACTTAGAAACTCCCGTCGCAACCCTCTGGGGTCCCCTCCCTCTAAGGGAGCTCTGTATTAGCTCTCAATTAACTTGGCTTTGCTGTCAACCACTTTTCCCCTGGTCTACCTCTTCATTCTTCTAAGTTGCGTAACCAAGAACCATGGACACAGAAGGAGAATGAAATCTTGCTGTTGCAAACAAGATTATTTGAAAAGTTCTATTTTCTATCATTACGTGTTAATTTTTAACAGTGATCAGCTTAGTAAACTTAAATGTATATTGCTATGCTCTAGTAAAATACAATAACATCACAAAACCTACATAATTCCAAAATATATTGTGTAACAATTTTTTTTAAAGATTTTATTTATTTATTTGTCAGAGAAAGAGAAAGATCAAGAGAATGACCACAAGCAGGGAGAACAGCCGGCAGAGGCAGGAAAGCAAGCACCCTGCTGAGCAAAGAGCCATATGTAGTACTAGATCCCAGGAGGATAGGATCATGACCTGAGTGGAAGGCAGATGCCTAATGGACTGAGCCACCCAGGCATCCCTTATGCAACAATAAACAAAGGTAGTTAAAATAAATACCTTGCGGGGCGCCTGGGTAGCTCAGTGGGTTAAAGCCTCTCTGCCTTCAGCTGAGGTCATGATCCCAGGGTCCTGGGATCAAGCCCGGCTTCGGCTTCGGGCTCTCTGCTCAGCAGGGAGCCTGCTTCCTCCTTTCTTTCTCTGCCTGCCTCTCTGCCTACTTGTCATCTCTGTCTGTCAAATAAATAAATAAAAAATTTAAAAAAAAAATAGATACCTTGCTTTAATCACTGAATAAGATTATACACCACGTAAATATGTAGTAACCGTGAGACAAAAAGTAGAATAAAGGTTTGAAGGCAAATTGCTTTTATACGATTATTTTAATACTATTTTAATAGAGCTTGATGAGGTTCAGTGCAAGTTGCCCTAAAATATGCCACTTTGGCATACTGAATAATTTTGAATTAAAGTTACTTAAGGTAAAAAAAAAAAAAAATTACTTAAGGAATAATTGGCCTAAGAAGGACACTCTGATGGTCCTTTTTTTTTTTTTTTTCCTCTCTAACCTCCTTATTTTCCCCTGAAAGCAGGAGACAAATTTGCCATGTGAGGGCTAGGCTCCTTGTACCTGGAGGGTAAAAGGCATCCTTATCACCAGAGATAGGGTATTAAGAGCCAAGATGTCTACGTAAACAAACTTTGTTACTTCTTCTTTATTCCCTACTCCAAACCCAAACCCTTTTGTCAGCCCTTCACAAATAATTGTTTCTTTGTTTAAAAAGTATAAAATCTTCTTGCTCAGTCATTTTGGAGAGTCTCATATTTTTATGAGCTCTTATACGTCTGAAATTGAATTTATTTTTCTCCTGTTATTCTGTCTTATGTCAACTTAATTATTAGACCAGTCAAAGAACCCAGGAGGGAAGAAAGGAAGATTTGTCCTCCTCTAGGAGCTCAGCCCTATACTTGGTACTCTCTTAATGTTATTTCCTTCTGTTTTCATCTAAAAGATCTTATCCACTTATTGTCTTAGGTATCTCTTGACCTAGCTTTATGCCTGTTGTTTACACCTGACAAAGATGTCTTTTAAGCACAGATCACCCTAGGATCTGTCTAAGCACTGCTTTGCTAATGCCACACTTAGCCTGGAATGATCTGAACTAGGTTTCTTGATTATTTTGTTGCTGTTTCATTTTGGTAGTAGCAATGTAGTAGCAATTGTTGTTGAAGAGAGGTAAGCTTTTGTTTTGTTTTGTTTTGTTTCACAAATAATGTTGGCTGACTTGATTGCTTTTGGTGCTTAGTCAAAGAGACCAAATTCTGTATTGCTTGTTTTACCAGCTTTACTGTGATAGTAGTGATGATAATGATATGATGATGATGATTTCAATGTATTGAGTGTTTTCTTTTAAACACTCAATAGTTTTAAGTTTTAAGCTTTTAAAACTTGCTGTAAGGATTTCAAATGAATGGATTAATTTAATTATGACAAAAAAAAAAAAAACCAGGAAGTATGCATTAGTATCCCTACTTTACATATGAGGGCACTGAATCAAGGAATGTTTAAATAACTTCCTCAAAGTCTCAAAGATATAAGTAGCATTATCTAGATTTGAACCTAACAATGTTCCTCACCACTTGAAGTGCAGAATGCAGGAATAAAGGCATTTTTCTATGCCTGGCTCAGAGTGGAATACTTATAGGACTCTATGCTTTCCCTGTGCAAACCTCCATTCTCCTGAACAGAATATTCAGTAAGTGTCTGCAGCAAAATCAACATCTAAGGAAGTCCTTCCTGCTTTAACCACCCTACAGGGACACAAACTGTCATGACCAGAGCTGAGCAAAGACCAAGGAAAGAAGGTCTCCTCTTCTGCAATCTTCCAGTGCTCTTTCCTTGGGTTGCCTTATTAGCCAGCTAATGGTTTTCTGAGTCTTTCCAGGATATCAGCATTTTAGAAGAGCAATGAGGATCAGAAGGTCAAGGGTATGCAGTTCCCTACAACATCAACCCCTGTTTGCTGAGGACCCAGTGTGCATCCTGCAGACCTATTCAGGCCACTGAAAAGACCAGTCGCAACCCCAAACTGACAAAATCAAAATTTTACTTAGTCAGTTAAGTATAAACTCTCAAAACTACTTCATTATTAAAATCATACCTCTTTTCAAGCAGACTTTTGGGAAAATGCTATGTGGCTTTTAATAAAAAGGATAAATACATATGATTCTCTTTTCTAAAATATGCCCTCCTGGCATCAAAAATAAATGGCCAACAAGCACTTTATGCTTCAAAAAAGTAGAAATAATTCAGACTTATCGGTTTGATCCTTCCACAACCAGTATCAACCCCCAAGGGATCAGAAGTCAAAATCTCACAGACCCAGTACAAAATGAGGTATGGTTTTCATCAATTACATGTATTGCTTAAAGAGGAGAAAACCTAAGAACAGAGTTCATAAGTTATCTGTATTCCCAAACCTGAAGCATGTGCCATTACAAAAATCAGTTCCAACTCACCATATAGATCTTTTGCATGCTATTATATATCTGATCCATGTGCATGAGCAAGCATACACACACACACACACACACACACACACACACAGAGAGTTCTATGCTCTCATATAGAATAAAATAAATGGGTATGACTATTTAATAAATACAAATATTTACTAGTAAATACTGGCTCTGTTTATTAAATTAATGATTTCATAGTTCTACTCTCTCATTTCATATTTATTTTCTAAAATATTGTTTCAGGTTGGAAGCTCTTATCCTTGCCTTCTATTTTTAAGATTAAAGAAGTATTAATTGGATAGCTGTCCTGCACTATTTTAACTTCTTTTAATTACTTAGGATGAAACTTATAGTACACTTTTTTGTAGCTTTTTATGATTTTACTCTGATCTTAACATCTGTCTTCAAAGAAAAGTAATTGATTATCTGAATCAGAAGAAAATGTGAGTTGTACAGTATTTACAATTAGGAAAATCAATGATTTACAAATATCTACACTTAATTTGATACTAAATATGAATATATTAAGGCTTTAGCTGGAATTTTGTCATCCAATTATTTGATGAGTGTGTTTGTACTATAATTCAAAAACAGAAGAGGAAAAAAAAATAATAGATTTGAAAAAGTATTACATATACTGATAATTTCCCAAGCAATATATCCTTGTCTTTAACAAAGCAGTCATACTTAATTGAAATTAACAACCTTAATAATTTAGAATTAGAGCTCACATTAAATATGCATATTAAAATAGCTTTCCCTAATATATGTGCAAATTAACTTATATATTCAAATTGTGTTAAAATGTTAGATGTTATATTCTCACTCATGTAATAGATATTTTAATGTGAAATTTACATTGATTATAAAGCAAAATTACCAACACTTATGTTTCATATATATTAATCTTATGATTACCTTTGATATAACATTTTAACATTATCTTTAAAAGGTACTTTGATTCTAAATCATTGGTACAGGATTCCCTGGCCCATTTCTCCTGCTTCTTAGTTTTCATGGTTGTCAGGAAAAACTTTATTTTCTTGAACACTTGAATACCACCTATAATTGTAGTCAATGTTTATATTTTATTAATTGTATACTAATGTCCATAAAATATTAATCCATATTAATGTATCTCTGTATGTCATAATATGATATATTATAATCTGTATTAATGTGTATAGAAAAACCAAGATGATTTATTGAATATGGGGATGAAGTTCAGCTCTGCTCTTTGAAAAGAGAGTTAGCACCTTGTTTATCATGAAACAACATATTTTCCAGAAATACTCATTCAGCTACTGTGGACTTCTACAAAAGACTAAAAAATAGGAATGTTTGCCAAAGCTGTCTTGCATAGAATGTGCATTTTAGAAAAGATATCAGAGAATAAGATGGGTCATTGGAAAGAATGAAAGCTGAATGTGGCATCAACTCCAGTTATAGAATAAAAGCCACTGTTTTAATCTTTATAGTGTAACAGTTGCCAATAGTACAAAATGAATTTGATGGAGCACCAAAAACATAACAAGTTGAATAAAATGTATTTTTGTTGATAAAAAAGAAAACAATCTTGTGGGTCACAATTTCTTGATCCTGTGAATTCAGATTCCTTTGAAGAGTATAATATTGATTTGTGAAGTGTCTTGTTATTACTAAAAGCTATTCTCTTTACTCTGATGCATTTCTTTCACAAAAAAAGAAATGAAATTACACAGCTGATATCATTAAAGCAAGAGCAAAATTGCATTAAAATGCCATGTTTAAAGAACTGAACAAGAAAAGCAAAGAGTTCACTTACATTTTTCAAGAAAGCTTAGAAACACATCTCAGAGTAAACTCAGTCCCAAAAATGAAACACCTCACCTTTACTTTCTAAGTTATTTTTCATCAGTTACTTAAGAAAACACAAAACACTTATTTTTACCTTAATCTAAGATAAATAGTGTGACTTCATTTAAAGAGTTACAGTACTTTAAAAAATAAGTTATAGGTATATCTGAAGCTATCAAATATGGCAAGTTTTACCATATTATTTAGCTAACAGTGCTTTCTGGTCAGGAATACGTAGCAGTCAGTCTTTATAGATTTGAAATAAACTGAATACATTTACAAAATATTTTTTTCTTGGTTTTGGATATTGAAACCACTTGTTCACCTTATTATTATTATCATCACTATTATTACTATTATTTTTATAAATGTGACCAACACCAGCTTCATGATTCTCGTAATCATTCCTTATTGTACTTACAATCTTCATTTAGAAAGAGCTTTATAATACCACCTTACCTTATATTACATATTATATTACACTGATGGTTGCTTCTAACAAATATTAGTCAATGGCACTGACTTCATGAAAATAAATGATTTGGTTTCCTTTGTATCTTTTTTGAGCATTCACCCTTTACTACAGAATGAAAGAATAAAAGAGAAGTCTTCCCTATTACCCAGTTTTCCTCAGTTTTAATGACAGAGTCATGAGTATTCACTTAAGGATGTGCACAGAATACCTACTTTGTGGCAAGTGCCATGCGAGGTCTTAGGGATTTGACAGTGAACAAGATAGATATGGCTCGTCCACAGACAGCTTACTGTCGCACACATAAAATAAACTTATTTTAGGAAGTGCAAAGTACTATCCAGTACACTTTAGAAAAGACAAGGGAGGAAGATCTCTCTGAAGAGAGAAAATTGACACCAAGGTGCAAAGAGAGCCTCTTGCAAAAGAGAAGCAATCAGAAAGGTTGTTGATGTGCCAAACACTTAGTCATATTTGAGGAAAAACAAACAAACAAGCAAACAAAAACGCCAGAGTGGCTGAAGCAAAGGACCGAGTGATATGCTAATAAGGTCAAAGACAAGGCAGAGCTGGGCCACACAAGATTTGATTTTTCATTAAGGGGTTTAGATTTTATACTGAAGGCAAGAGGAAAAAAAAAATGTTCAAAACAGGAGAGGTGGTAGAGTGGAGATTTACCCAATTTAAAATTTCAGAATGTTCTACTGCTTGATCAATAGTGATGGAACATTTCTAATACTATTCCATGACAAACTAGTCACACAGAATGATTTCTGAAAAAGGTAGGAAGTATAGATACTATCTTATGCTTTAGAACAATCACAGCATTCATTACTGTCTGAAGTACAGAACATTCCCAAACTGCCAAAAGCTGTTTAAACTTTCATATTCCCAAATAAATCTGACCTCATAATCTGGTCTTCTGATGATATCTGGTATCTGTCTCTGGGACCACATTTTGGACAATATTTATATAGAAAAAAAAAAAAAAAGTACTCAGTGTTACCCAAGTGTGCTACTTCATTGGAATCGCTTTGCTTTGTTTTAAAATTCCTGTAACTATTAAAATTTTAAATTCATAAAATCTTAAGTTCATTACAAGAATACTCTACATTCATTAGTTTCTATACACCAACAAAACAAAACAAAAAAAACAAAACAAAAAAAGTCATCCATAAGGCAATAAACTCTTTAAATATTTATGAGAAAATTCCTCTACAAACTCTTTTATATTTCATGTTCTCATTGGGCAACTTTGGCATTAAATATGGATAAAGTGATGGTTTTCATAAGGATGTCCGGTATTAGAATGTTAGGATGATTTTAATTAGTCTCCATCAGCAGGATGGGTTTACCTGTGTGCTTGTCCATGTGAAGTGCATATAAATCCTGGAGCATCACCTATGAATTTAAATCAGAAAGCTCATCAACTTCTGTTGGCAAGGTGAAAGATAAAAGCCACAGAAGGTCCTTCCCAGCCTCTGTCACTAATGATAAACAGCATTAACTGCTTCTGTAGACACTAATGCTGCTATCTTGGGAACACAGGCAGCTACCATGAGAACTTTACAGCTTCACTAATCGTACTTTTGTTTGTCACAAAACACAAAATAAAATCTCAACAAAGAAGCAATAAATATTAGCATTTATGAACAAAAGAAGGTCACATAAATATGTAGATCTCTAAATATGCAATGCATTCTTCATTAACCAAATATCATGTTCATTATTATAAGCTCTTATCGTAGTAGAAAGAAACAACAGAAAATAAGAGCAAATTAAATGAAAGCTGGGGCAGATTCTGCTATGTCGGAAGAATTTTCTATTTAAAGACCTGGTGATTGTGATATAAAAACAAATGCTTTAATGCTATGAAATATTTATTTGCTCTAAGGAATCTTCAGTAGAAATTAATATTTTAAGTGCTGTGATGTCAGAAAACAAACTTTTCTTCTAGTTCATTGAAAAATTTTCTTTGTGTCATTGTTCTACATTCAGAGGTTTTCTTAAAATTATATTTTTATCCTAAAGCCAAAATATTCATATTTAATAAATTTAATAATTTTGCTTATTAAGTTCAAACAGCATGTGGCTAATTTTGATATTTAATATAGAGATACCCAAACAATGTTAAAACTTTTCAGGATGGCATACCATTATTGAACTAAGAAAAACACTAACAAGTTCAAAATAAAGAGTAAATCATCACATCTAAACTTTTCTTAAATACATGTATTTATAGAATTTGTGTGATGTTCAGCTTATTTTTCATCCTTGTAAGTAAGAATATTAAATTCCTAGTTCTTTGAATGATTTCTATTATAGTCAATGGCTTAGTTTTCTTTTTACAGTTTTCCTTTTTTTTATATTATATTCCTAACATGTTTTACTCTAATTTTTTTCTTCTCTGCTACATTTCCAATGAGATTAATACAATGATAGCTCAAGTAGTTCAAATTAATCAACCAAATAGTTAACTGTGCTACTAATCATACAAAAGCCTTATCTCATGGTCCCTGCTGTGAATATGTATTAAAAATATCACATTATTACCTCAGTTACTAAATCTGTTGGAATATAATTAGTAATGTTTTATTTAAACTCAAGAGCAGTTAGGTAACATGCATGTAGTTTAGGGGGGCTGTATGATAAAACAGAACATGTCTATTAAAAGGACCTAAAGCACAAAAAAATCATGTGTGGGTGATCTGGATGCCAAGGGCTTGGGCATTCTTGGATAACCATTAGTTTTATTACCTGTAAAATGAGTTAATAATAGTATCAATTTCATATAGTTGCTCTGAGAATCATTACGTAGGCATGTCAAATGTTTATCATACAAACGGATCATGATAGGTGTGGAGTAATTATTAGTTATTATAATTTACTTAGATGACTTCAAATGTGATTATTGAAATGTATAAAATAATAAGAATAATCAGAAGCACACTTATTCTTTGGTGCAAAAATACCATATGATGACCCAGGGAATATGGTACTAAAGTGTTATAGTGGGAGGAATTAATAAAGCTGAATTATCAGAAAAAAGGAATTGGGAATCGGGTCTTTTATAATTTTATAATTTATATAAATAAACACATTATTTACATAAATTGAGAAGAGAAAGAGCATATTGTATATTTATTCTTATTAGACATGGAATCAGTTGACTCAATCTCTGATTCAAAATGTATTTCTAGGGGCATCTGGCTGACTCAGTCATAGAGCATGTGGTCCTTGATCTTAGGATCATGAGTTCAAGCCCCATGCTGGGCATAGAGCTTATTTAATAAAATATATATATTTTTTTTTTCTTTTATTTTTTTCTTTTTTTTTCACTTTTTATTTTTATCTTACATCATTTAAAAAATCATTCTTTCATTTCCTTTACAGGAACACAGAAGACAATAAATTTGTCTTTATTGGGAAAGAAGAGAACAGAGATTAGAAGAAAAATGAAGTTGTACAGTAGAAAGAACTTTAACTGCAATTAGATTTGGCTTCAAATCCCAGCTAGATGACTAATTAGTGGTATAAATTTGGCACAGCACTTAGCTTCTCTGAACTTGAATTTCTTCACCTTGAGAATATGAACAATATACCTGAAGCACAGTGCTCTTTAGGGGATTAGAGAGTATTTATTAAAGGACATAGTTAGCCATCTTAATTTGACTCATAACAATGTCTTCAGATAATGTTAAATAAATAAATGAATGACCATATCATATTTTTACCTGAAGAACCATCAAAAATATGGAAAATAACAACATGGAACTACTGAGCTAGAAATGGATATTTAGCCACTACAAGAAAATTGCAAGCTTCAGACTCAAAAATATTTGAGCATCTTAAATGTGGGCCAAGATCTCTGTATGGTAAAATCCTACTCAATTTATTTTCCCTCTATCCAGTTAAAATTGTCTCTAGCAATCTTTAGAAACTGAGGGTGGGTACCTATAAAGAATATACAAACAAAATCCATACATTTTGATTAATGTAGGTATAACTCAGCATATACAGCTACTAACATGGAACTTTATATATTGTTTTCTCCTAAACATTTTACTTTTTGGAATTCTTTATAAAGAAGAACATAATGTCTCTTACAATTTATTTTATTTTTTTAATTTTGCTATTTCTTTAAATAAGAGACTTCTTTGAATGCACGATGTATATAATGTCAAAATCTGGGCGCCTGGGTGGCTCAGTTGGTTGAGCAACTGCCTTCGGCTCAGGTCACAGTCCTGGAGTCTCGGGATCGAGTCCAGCCAGCATCGGGCTCCCAGCTCCATGGGGAGTCTGCTTCTCCCTCTGACCTTCTCGCCTCTCATGTTCTCTCTCACTGTCTCTCTCTCAAATAAATAAATAAAATCTTAAAAAAAAAAAAAACTATCTTGCATCATTTAAAATTGATGGCTTTTGTTAAACATTTCAGAGTTCCAATAGTGATTTCCTTTAGGAGTTCTGTTTGGAACTCTTTTTCTTAAACACAGGAACATTTGAGGGACTTTGTCAAAGACTGATGTGATATAGACAATGATTTGTCCAAGCACTTTTCACTATATCCTTAAAATATTGCCATTTCACAGCCTCACAGATTAGTGTAGAAAAACAAAAAATTGAGTCTATAGAATGTAATTATTTTGTGAAAAGGTCTACATATGTACCTTATATGTTATATATACCACACATATATTTATATATATAAGATTCTTAAAGGTTAATGATAGAGAATTATTATGTGTATGTAATATATATAATATGTATGTTATATGTATCATAACATATTATGTGTTCTCTGTATACCTATTTATTATATTTATAAATAATACTTAAATCTATATAATATTTAATTATAATTATAATTCCCCATAATTAATCTTTGGTCTAATTCTCCATTATTAATCTTTAAGTATCTTACCCTTAATTACATATTTGCATTCAAGATTTTAGTATAATAAGTTGGCATTTTAATTATAATTGACATCTTTTAAAACTTCTGTTTTTCTCTGAAAAACAATCTGAGGGTTTTGAAGGGGCGGTGGGGGGGTGGGAGGTCGGGGTACCAGGTGGTGGGTATTATAGAGGGCACGGATTGCATGGAGCACTGGGTGTGGTGAAAAAATAATGAATACTGTTATGCTGAAAATAAATAAAAAATAAATTAAAAAACAAAACAAAACAAAACAAAACAAAAACTTCTGTTTTTCTTTAGCAACATTTTCAGTCTTAAAAAAGTTCATTTTCGGGACATTTGGGTGGCTCAGTCGACTGAACATCCGAGTGTTGATTTTGGCTTAGGTCATGATTTCAGGGTCCTGAGATGGAGCCATGAGTCAGGTTCCCTGCTCAGCAGGGAGTCTGCTTGAGAGTGTCTCCCTCTGCCCCTCCCCCACTCAAGCACATGCTCTTTCTCACCACCCCCAAATACATAAATCTTTAAAAAAGTAATTATCAAAAATTTATTCAAAAGGAGAAGGATGTATAAAAAGAGAAATCACAACTGTTTGGAATATTAATTTCTTATTTTATTTTATTTATTTGTCATATAGAAATAGAGTGAGCACAAGTAGAGTGAGCAGTGGGCAGAGGAAGAAGCAGTCTTCCTGCTGAGCAAGCTTGATCCCAGGACCTTGAGATCATGACTTGAGCCAAAGGCAGAAGCTTAACCCACTGAGCTACCCAGGTGTCCCGATTTTTTTTTAATATTTGATTTTATTATTTCCAGGACAAATTAAGACAGTGTATTGCTTTTGGTTCTGTCCTTTTTTCCTGAAGGGGTTAGAGACTGATCTGGGACAGATATTGTATTACAATCTCAACCAATAAAGTGGGCAACTGAGATACAGTTAGGGTACAGTGAGGGATCTTTAAATAGGGAAATAATGGTGAATGATGACATTTTCTTTTATAGTCATCTGTATATATCTAAACTCTCCATGAAAATCATTAGAAATGTATTCTCTTTTCTGTCAGGATAAAGTATGTTTGGTTGTAAAAAATGAGCCATGTAGATAGTTATTTTTAATCGATATTTCTAGAATAGATAGGCATACGCATATAAATATGTGGATAAAGAGCAAATGAATATAGATATTACCTTGCTAGCTAAAATGTTTCTTTCAGGTATGTATATGAATCTCATCTATAGATCTCCCCTATTTGATACTATTTACTCTATTAGCATGGAAAATTAAGAATTGACTGCAGGGAAATGTCTAGAAATAATGTTGAGCCACACAATAGTGTTAGCCCACTCCCCTTTAATCATTTGCATGTACAATAGCTAAAACACCACTTTCAACACTGTATTTTTTGCTCTTCCTTGTAACTATTGTTGAAGATGAAATTAGATCGTCAGAAGCTAGTGGTCTGTGAAGGACACAATACTTCCCTATCACCAGTGAACAATAGTTAGTGATGTATAACCCAGAGCCTTGAAACTGAAAAGTTATAAGTATTCAAGACCTTTAGTCATACACAAAACTCAAGTGATAATAGCTTTAGTAATTGCTAAAATTATTAAAAAGACATCTGTGCTATGAGGCCATAAAAAGGTACCCAAATTAATTTTTGTGGATAATTCATTAGTGCTTTTTTTGTTCAATTATTTCTTCAGTGTTGTAGCCTACACATCCCCCAAGATATGGATGAGGAGAACACAGGATTCCACCTCTCACCACACTTTTGAGAAGGTCATGTTATCAATTTTGGGTAATTTCTAACTGCAGATTCCTGATTCTCAAATGTATCCTGTGTAATTATGTGGTAGTCACATACATGTAGTAGGAACTTAAGGACATGACAGTGAGTGAACAAAGATTGGTATATCACTACATTCATTTTAGTCTTACTCCTTTTCAGTCCAAGTCACAGGGCTGAAAATAGGCTGAGCAGCATAGCATATATACATAATGCTCACCTTAGAAAATATGTATAGTATGAAAGTACTCCAGAAATAGAGGCAGTATGAAAGCACTCCCTACCATGTCAACATTTCTCTATTTCTTACAGCAACAAAGAATTTAACCCTCTCAGGAAAGTCAAATGTATTGACTCCTTATTCTGTGCCAAGGGAGTATCCTGCAAGCTAATGATGTAATTGTGAATATACTTGGTGCCTGGGTAGTTTAGTCAGTTGGACATCTGCCTTTGACTTGGGTCATGTCCCCAGGGTCCTGGGATTGAGCCCTGCATTGGGCTCCCTGCTCTGAGGGGAGTCTACTTTTCTCTCTCCCTCTGCCACTCCCCCTGCTTGTGGTTACTCTCTCACTCTCTCAAATAAATAAAATCTTTAAAAGCAAACAAACAAAACAAAACAAAACATGGTCAATAACCAAGGACCTTATGGTTTTGATTTAAGTCCCCAAGCAACAAACAGGCAATCACAAAATAGTGTCTTAAAATTGTGGAAGCACATAGTAAGGGTGTTTCATCCAGGCTTGGGATTATTTATTTCTAAATAAAATTCTGTAGCCCAGAAGAATACATTCTATTTCTTTTGCATACTTCCTGTATGTTACTCTAGTGTCTGATAGGTGCAAAATAAATATTTATGGAACTGAAGTAATAACAGAAGACATTTTGCTTATGTGTTGGTTAGCAAGAAACAAATGTGCAAGTACATTTCAAGTATTTTAAATTTCTGTAAGTGGTTATTCAATCGAAAAACCCACCCCAAAATTAACATGTTATTAAATGTATTTCATTAGAAGGTGCATGATTTTTAAAATATATGGATATAACATAATTTGATATCATGTATCAAAATCATCCATCATTAACAAGACATATCAATTTATGATATATTATGATATATTTCTTTTCGTCACAAAGAAATATACATATTTCTCTTTGTCACAAAATGTTTCCTTTGAGAAATAAGTTGAACGTGGATGTCAGAATACTATGAAAGGAAAAGCCAGTGACATAGCTAAACTAGCTATAATAATTTTAATTCTAATTCTAGTTAATCCAATATCTATTTCAAATAAAAGCACTGGTAGAAGATTAAAATTATTATTCCCCATATTCCAATCATTATATCTGCTAATTGATAAAAATTTAAATTTTGGTTATAAATAAAAAAGATAGTAAAATGAAGAATTGATATGAAATAATACAGTGAGAATATTAATTCTTCTAAGAATTATATGCCAATCACAGAGTGAAAGATAGATACAATTCTAGTGGTGGTATTTGATATTGAAGTTTTTTTTTTTTAAATCTGCATTTTTAAGGAATCTAAAGCAAATGCTACTATTAAATTAGTTTATTTATTTTTGTCTGAATTAGCTATTATATAAGTACTTAGAGTCTTATTTATACAATATGGTGACATCTCCCCTGTGGTTAAAATTTTTCTAATAAAAGCCTTAGAACTTTCTCCTTTCAAAGATTATAAATGAAAAATTACCACAAATAACAAGCCTAACAAAACAACATTCTGACTGCATTGTCATATTTATTATAAAACACTTGGTTCACTGCATTTTGGCATTTTATACAACTGGTTCTGACAGTGATTAACATGGTTTGGGCTTCTGCAGTTTCACCCAAGAGAAATAAAACACCAAAATCTCCGCAGGTGTGTAATGGGCCAGAGATTTACAATCTGTTCTGCAAAGTCAGACTTCAAAGACTCGAAAAAAACCCTAAAGTTGGCAGTGCCTCTATCATCACTATTATTTAAGGTATTTTCCATATCTCAAAAGGAACGGTGGGGCTAATTGCAAAGATCTCAACTCCAATTTGACTTCCCTGCAAGTCTCTTCAGAAGACAAGTTTCATTATACATCTACACATTTCAGGGGAACAGACAGACCCTATAGGAAGCTGCAAACTAAATAATTAAGTATTTACTTGTACTTCCAAGGAGACTTCACTTACTTGAAGTATGTTGCATCTTTTAACTGATGCTAAGGAGTAGTTGGGAAGTACTGAGGTAATTACCAAATGACAATCAGGCAGCAGCACCTGGGCTATGGCAGCCCCAGGACAAGTGCCCATAATTGCTTCCATGATTGCTTCGTGTGCACCTAATATTAAACTTACCCAATTAGGGTCAGAATGCACATGATCATTTCAATTATAGGAATGTTCATCTTCCTGAGAGCTGCTCACAGAGGAAAAAGTTCAAATAGTGCTATTTAAATTTTTAAATGTGAGTTTACCCATTTTAGTGGATAATCAGGTCTACATGTGTGCTTGACCTGAGTACAAATTGTTTCATCTGTTAGAAGAATTTTCCACTTACATATTTTCAAATATCATCACTATAACTTACTATCCTGTAAGTAAACAACTAGTAAACAGTACAAAGGAATATCATTTTAGTGATATGTCCCTCAGAAAATCAGTAGTGGATTACTTTCTTTAAACTTGAATTCTGTTCATAAATTTCAATGAAAGCACCCAGTAATCTCTCTGTCAACCAAGGCTATTACTAACAGAAATGAAATAAATTGAATAATAGGCCAATATTTTTAGTCAATTTAACCACCAAAGGTTTTGATTGCTATGATATTTTGCCTGAAGTATAGTTCTCTTTACTTCAAATACATTTGTTGAAAATTGTCAAGGTCATAGATGCACACATTAACGGTATCAGTCAGGGTAGCAAAGAGAAAAGCCTTCTCCCATTATAGCAGATTGCAGCTTTCGTTCCAACACTTATCATCACCTTATCAACCTTGCTTAAGAGAGGGAATAATCTTGAAAGAAAGAAAAAAAAAAGAGCCCTCCTAATTCTTGATTCACAAAGTATGCTTAGTACTAAGTATATATGATATATATTTTATACATCATATATAAATAATCTGAATACATATTCACATATGTGATAAGTATAAATTATATATTATCTGAAAACCATCACAATACTACACATTTTATTTATTTATTTTTAAAGATTTTATTTATTTATTTGACAGAGAGAAATCACAAGTAGATGGAGAGGCAGGCAGAGAGAGAGAGAGAGAGGGAAGCAGGCTCCCTGCCGAGCAGAGAGCCCGATGCGGGACTCGATCCCAGGACCCTGAGATCATGACCTGAGCTGAAGGCAGCGGCTTAACCCACTGAGCCACCCAGGCGCCCCAATACTACACATTTTAAAGTTTCAGTATTTTTAGGATATGGATAAGAATGAAATATTCACTTATCAAAACTATCTCTTAAAAATATAAACAAAAGATCTAAATACAAATGTGCTACCAAAGTTTTCAGTGGTATGTGAAGAATGGCATTCTGCCATTTACCAGTGTTTTAAAGTCCTACACTTAATTCTCTTTCCATTCTTCGAGGTTTTCGTAGTAGGAACAAGCATACAATCCAGAACAAGCATCAGAACCACAAGGGTATGTTGCTTGGCTTAGTTTCCTGACTGAAATTATTGTATTGTATCTGCCAGGATCTTTTAGCAAGTTTCAATCAATAATGTTAACCTGAAGCCAGCATTGACCTAACTGAACTTGAACTTGCTGTAACATTTTATTACAAAGATTGGAGGCTGTAATAATTCATTGTTTTAAAATAAAAAAAATAGAACATTTTAGATTTATATAAAAGCCATAATTTATGTAGTGATGTTAATTTCGAGGGTATGATGTGCTTTAATCTCTCATTCTGCTTGCCATTTTGTGACAGAAATGCTGAAGCCATCTGAAGGTTACAAACAATGTTCACTAATAACGAGCTCTTATGTCCTTGTAGGTTTCACTTTGATGGATATCCATAGTGTTTCCCCATGACATAATTCTACAGAGGAAAAACACATCTTGAAAATACAGTTTGTGCTTTCACCTTCAAATAAAAATAGTGTGATTTTTAAAATAAACTAAAAATGAGAAATAAGCACACATTTTTGTCATAGTCCTGTAATGATTTTTAATACAGGCACTGCTAGATTTAATTGCTAAAAACAATCTTGCTATAGAAAGAAGAGTTGATATAGCGGAGTGCCTTCTATGGATTATATATTATTTAAAATCCATCCATTTAGTCATAAAACAGTAATACCTTTCTAATGAGACATATTTTTCCTCTGAAAAAAAAAGCTATTACTTTTAATAAAGCCTTACACAACACAGGGGGCAGCAGGGGAAAGGAGAAGCAGGCTCTTCACTGAGCAAAGAAACCCATGTGGGACTCGATCCCAGGACCCTAGGATCATGATCTGAGCCCACGGCAGACACTGAACTGAGTGAGCCACCCAGATGCCCCTCATTTTTTTTTTAAAGATTTTATTTATTTAATTTAGAAATGGGAATGTGGGGAGAGGGACAAGCAGACTCCATGTTGAGCACAGAGCTGGACACCGGGCCCTATCCCAGGACCATGGGATTATAATCTGAGCCAAAGTTAGGAGTTGGAAGGATGCCTAACCATCTGAGCCACCCAGGTGCCCCTTGATGGAGTGTTTGTAGTTAACCCACAAGTACCCTTTACCATTTTTTCACATTACTTACTAGTTCATATTATAATCACTCAGGCAGTGCGGAATGAAAATAACCAAAGACACATATGTAAGGCCTCTTTCTTTTTTTTTCTTTTTTTTTTTTTTTAAGATTTTATTTATTTATGTGACAGACAGAGATCACAAGTAGGTAGAGAGGCAGGCAGAGAGAGAGAGAGGAGGAAGCAGACTCCCTGCTGAGCAGAGAGCCCAATGCGGAACTCGATCCCAGGACCCTGAGATCATGACCTGAGCTGAAGGCAGAGGCTTAACCCACTGAGCCACCCAGGAGCCCTGTAAGGCCTCTTTCAAATGCTTCAACTATCCATATAAAAATAGGGAATCAAAGTATCACAGTCCTTTCCCTGAAAAAAAATAGAAAACCATATGTTGGGATGTGCATGCTTTGTGTAAAGACTATGGGTTTTCAAATGAGACTCCTGAGTTGTTAGCATTGGCTACACAAAGGAGCTTGGTGTTTGGGGACTTTAATTCCATTGCCGTTCAACATGAAATGTTATCAGTTGAATCCACAGGTGTTTTAATCAGAAGTTAATATTCCATTTGCATTACATTTTGTTTCCACCGGCTTTCTCACAGATTTCAATATAAAAATGACCTCACTGGTTTACCTCTAACAGATGTCTATTCCAGTAAATTATGCATGTTAGCTATCTTTCTCAATATACACACACTATGAAATAACCTTACATAAAACTCTATACAAGGAGGATTAAATTTGGAAATTGTGTGTGAGATGATCACAGAAACCCATTATTCATTTAACAAGTTTTTGTCTACATCCTGTGCACTGCCGTTTAGCCATGGGATTCCGTGAACGCAGGACAAAACATGGGCCTTGGCAAGACTTTGAGTACTCAGGCAGAAAACACCCATTATGACTCTCAGATACAAATTTAGACTTTATCTGTGACACCATGTCAGCATAAATGATTTACTGGAAGTATACAATGAACTCAACAGAGATTTCTTGAGAATCTTCACGTGAAAAACTTACACTCCTTATAGATACAAGTGTATGAATTTTGATATGCCCTTAACTACATATTTATTTCTACCCTGTAAAACAATCATCTCAATGTTAGTGAAAATAAGATATTAGACAATTCATAACTATATAAAACTCTAAAATATGAAGCACCTTCACACACATACAGTGACAACGCGTATATAAATGGTGTAAATAAACAGGTTAATTTTCCAGTTCACTCTTAAAAAAAAAAAAGAGAGAGAATTGAAACTTCCTTTTTTTTCCTCCCTAAGAATGTTCATTTCATTATGTAAAGGATTTTAATACTGATTTATAGGTGAACATACAGAGAAGTTATCAAGGACAGTCTTTCATTAGGTTTTTGAAAAGTAGTTTCTAAATATATGCATGTCACTTTAATGAAAAGAGTGATGATAGTAATTTCTAAATGACCTACAGATGTGTTTATATAGCACCTGCCTATCTCTATTGGACAAATTTTCCATTTAACTTCACATATATCAAATGGGGAAGTGTGGGCAATTGCAGATACAGTTATTTGATATTCATATGAAGAAATCCAGCAATTTCTTCAAAAAGAATGTTTTTGATAAGTGAAATTTGGGGTCTATCTTGAAAAGTAGGAGACATCCTCTTTTATTCTGAATGGTAGTATCTGAAAAGTAGAACTGTGTGGAGACGCTCCACCTGCTTCAACAAACATGCAGATACCCTGTACTGGAAAACATCTGTCTTTAAGACGGTGAGATGTAATTACTGCAGGGAGATCCGAGCTATTCCATATGCCTAATCTCATTGGGCAGGTCCTATAATTTGCTGGAGGTCCAAACAAAAGTTGTAGGGGCTTAATTGTTTTTGAAAAGCATTCCCAAGGCTGATGCTACCTCAAATCCCATTCAGAATTGTTGTTAATAAAAAATTATACCTAAGGGCCCTTTTCCTGATAACTGAAATCCACTCTTTTTACCAATACCTTCGGGGTGGGGGGAGTACTTCCCTTTAAAACACAATACATATGTTCTCACTTTCTAAAGTCATGTGGTAGAAATGGCTAGCTAGCCCTTAAATATTTATAGAGAAGAGTTTTGGCAGAAGTAGCTTCCCAGACAGAGACTATAGCTCCTTGTCTCATTTACATCCAGACATGGCCTTATAACTGATGTGGATTTTTTAAGAAGTAATAGGTCTTCCACCCTCGATCTTTTTACATCCTTTCTGCTGATTAGAAACAGATTCCAAGGCCTTGTGCAATGGGGCACCAGCAAGCTGGAAAGAAGCTGGATCCTGGGTGATGGAAAGCCACTCTCTGACACACAATGCTCATGTTGGACTCGGGTGATGGAGCAACAAGCTTCCATTCTGGGGAACTATTCTAATCGGAGATTCTTTGCTCTAGATGCCAAGTGGTAGTCTCAGAATGTCAGGACCATCATTATGCTTGGCAATTAGGGATCAGAAAATCCATTCAATAACCATTCAGTACTTGCTACAGACCAGGAACTATGCTAGTCCCTTGGAATAAAAGATGGCTATGACACAATTTTTTTCTTAAGCCTAAACAAGGAGTGTTTCGGGAGGAGTGAAGGGTAAGACTGTAGGTGGCAGCGTGAGCAAAGGCGATGAGTGAGAAATTGTACGCTCAGGATGAGGTACTGCGGGTGGTTTTCTGTGGCCATAGGCTGCCACTGAAGCAAAGGAATGGCTCGGTAGATCTACAACAGTGAACAATGGTATCGAGAGAACAAGTCCAGAGTTGGGAAGACCATTTAGTACTCAATACTCTTGTAGTGCTCCAATGAAATGCAATGATGGCTTGCTGCAGGGCAGTGGTGACAGGTGTGATTAATTGGATTAATTGGATTGGGAGAGAAGGTAAGACAGATTTAGCCTACTCTAAATGATTGTACTGAAAGTTAAATATTCAAGGAGAGGCCAGTTTAGAAGAAAATATGGTTAATTCAATTTTTATTATATTAAGTTCCAACTCTCCCTTAGCTATGGAAGTTGTGATGGCCAACCAGCCATCAAATACATGAATCCAAAGACCACAAATAGGTCTGACCTGAAAAGTAAACTTGATTTATGGATGTCAGCTTTTGTGATTTTGCTTAGTTTTATGTTCACAACTATGTTTTGAATGTTGATATTGTTGAAGATACTACCTTTTAATATAATAGATGGGTCATATATTTTTAAACTTATTTTATACTTGACTTGCTCTTTTATTAGGTAAAGATAGCCCCTGGGTCATTAAGATTTATATTCCTAAGTTTTGTCAGAAATACATCAAGGTTTTTATGTTCTCTTATTCTTTATGCTATCTTTAATAATAATCTTTAATATCTGAAATGGAGAGAAATTCTACTTAATATTTTCTAAAACAAATTTTTTGTTTCTATCTTTTTATGTATATATTTACTTTTTAAATTTAAGTTTGTATACACAATGACAATTATATCCTTGTAGCCTTGGATATAATGGCAATATTGGAAAACTGAGTTTAAATGTTTTATTGGAGAGTTGCTGATATGATTCTCTAAATAGGCTTTGATGATCTTCCAGAAAGAATATTGTTTACACTTAAATATAGCAACTTAGTTTAATTTTAAAAGCATTTTTTTTTTCACAGACTTGGGATCGCATTTTTGCCTCACTTTCAATATGCCAGGCACAATGGACAAATCTAAAGACCCCAATAAAGTATTGTTCTCTGAGTTTGCTTACTGTCCATTAATGAAGTTAAGAGAATATTAGTCTCCCTCTTCCCCCATTAAAAATCCATGACCACCGTGGCCTGGAATAAAGAGAGTCAGAAGTGGTGTTCTGATCTGAGAAAAGAGGGCTTTGTTGTCAGGATTACGTCAGGGGTATCCTGGACCCCACACTATCTCATTAGGAAGAATTCCATTCACTGACTCATAATTGGGCCAGAGACTGCTCTAGAACACATCTTAGCATACCTGGTTTCCAATACACTTAGCCCTTAATTCATTTACATTCCAAGCACAGTGCCCCAGCCCCTAGTTATCACTCTGCTTGTCCCACATCAGAGTACTTTTTGATAAAATTGCTCTGTCTAGCTTTAAAGATGCAATACAATGCCATACTGAGAATGCTTTTCCATGGGCTTGTATTACTCTGAGACTCTCAACAAAGGGATAATAAGAATAGACAGAGATTAATCCATTTCTTTTAGAAATGCTGCCTTTTAGTCCCAGGGAAATATGCTCATTTGCATGGTTGAAATGTAGCAGACTGAGTTCCTCAGCCCCTTCCACCCTTCTCAGTCAAGCCTAACACCCATGAATCACTGGCAAGTGTAATGAGGCTGTAAAGGAAGACGTCCTGGTGGAGAGATTGTGCCAGATCCCTTAGGACTCTTAAGACAATGATTTATATTTGTTTGAATTTATACAATACCACTGTCACATTATAAAGTGTTTCAGGAATGACCAACTGCTAACCTGCAGCTTGATTTTGCACAATTTCCCATTAAGTGGAACCCACTATCTACAAGCTTCTTTCTTATTTGCAGCTCCAATTTTTCGTTGAAATCAATGTTCAGTCAGCCATGCACCAAAATAGCCTATCAGTGTTAAGTTATTCATTTCTGTAGGCACATATATTATACTCTTAATTTACAATTAACAGTATTCAGTGAATTTGTCTTCATAATGAATATTTCTTATGGAGGTAACACATAAACAGCTTTTCTAAGATTGGTGCTCAATTTTTCCCAAATTTGTAATCAATTTTATTGGCTATGCAATTTCTTTCCTTTGGTCAATCACTCTTTAAATTGGCTAGCTTAATGCATCACAGCAAATGATTTTCAGAAATCATTAGGCACATGAAATTGCATATGCAGCTCACACAGTTTTAATTGACCCCACTCACACCTACCAATGGTACTCTTAAACAATCTGCCTACTTTGCTTCTCTTTATTTCATTAAACTCTGAGTTTATAATCCACTTATAAATATCTTTTTTATGGATCTGTATTATATTTTCTTTCTTCCTCCTTTTTTTTCTTTTTTTTTTTTGGTGTCCCTGCGTGGGCTCAAATATATTATTTCCTCATAAAAGATTGATACGATGCCCTGCTATTAATAAGACTGACCATGATTCAGCCAAGAAGATCTCTCAGATGTGTACCTCTAGAAAGCTAAACTCAGAGTCATTTGCAATGGTTCTCAACCAGGGATGAGTTTGTTTCTGAGGGGACATTTGGCCATATCTGCGAATGTTTTTAATTGTCACAACTTGGGGAGGGGATGTTACTGGCGTCCAGTGAGTAGAGGTTAGGGATTCTGCTACACATTCTACAATGGGTAGGTCAGTCTTCCACAGCAAGCAATAAGCCATTTGAAAATGTCAACAATGTTAAGATAGTGTCACCTATAAAATGTCCTATAAAACACATTTGAATGAAATAAAGGCTAGCTATACAGCTGACTGTGAAGTCAGATAAATCTGACAGCTGGGTTTTGGAATTTCAACATATCTTTTTTTTTTCTACGAGTTTGGCTATGATTTCTATAATTTGCTGAAGATGATGGAGAGTGTTCACAAACTATCTTTAAAATTAAGCCAACAATGACTATATCCCTGTTGCTTTTAGGTTTTTTTCCATACGTGTTGAAAGGTCTGTGTAATATAAAGTAAAATATTTAATTGAAAAAATGAGAATAGCAAAATTAATATTTAAAATTACCTCAATGCAAATATAAGATCTTGAAAGCACCTTTCCAATAGCCTCATTAATCATAGAAAAACTTGTGCTAACTAATCCCTATACTTCCATGGGGGCAGAAAGTAGAAAGTCAACAATATCATTATTTTTCTGATTCAATTTATCTCTAAATCAATTCTTCTTGGTGGAGTCATTCAAAAATTTTCCAACACTTTGGCTTAATTTTGTATTTATAAATAGTCATTTTTTTGCTACTGGATCAAAGACCCATTTCAAAGACTTCACAAAGTAGTAGGAATGGAGTGTAGCAGTTTTACAATGAAAACTAAATGTAAATGGAAAATTGAGTGGGACACTTAATTCACGGCATTTGAACATTCCTAGATGTACTGTTTTTATCTGTGCCCTAGAGATTGTTATTGTGTCTTGCAAAATAATACTGTATATATAATTCTCCTTCCCATACCTTGTGACCTACTGAAAATCAAGAACATTTTGCAAAATACAAACTTACATATTTTCAAAATACAAATCTCACATTCTTCCTCTATTTATAATCTTTCATTGGCTTCCAATGATCGAAACACCAGTCCTTCACAGGCCTGAAGATCGTGCATGGACTGGCTCTGGACTACATCTCCAAGCTCTCTCCACTTTCTCCTAGAGATCTGTCTACCAGCCACTCCAACGTTTTCACCATTGCTTTGAGGTGCCCTACCCCATCCCATTATAGCTCTTCTTTCTGTACTATTCCTTAGCCATTTTTTGTCCTTTATGTTTTTCTCCATGCTAATACCAGTCATTCCTCAAGATTTATTGTAGAATTCAATGGTTTGTATAACAACACATCCCTAAACACTGTGGCACCAGAACATTCTTACTCTAGCTAGCAATATCCCTCTGCTATTTCATCTGTTAACATTTTCTGATAATCCATCAACACCGTTCATTCAGTAAGCAGTGTTGAGGGTTGATAATGTCTATCCAAATTTTGACGTAGTAACCATTTGTTTTGTGTATAGAACATGGTCTGGGGGCACCTGGGTGGCTCAGTCAGTTAAGCTTCTGACTCTTGGTTTTAGCTCAGGTCGTAATCTCATGGTCATGGAATTGAGCCCCACCTTGGCTCTGTGCTCAGTGCAGATTCTGCTTCAGATTCTCTCTCCCTCTCCCTCCTACTCACTCACTCTCTCTCTCTCTCTCAAATAAATAAACATGAATCTTAAAAAAAAATGGCCTGTAGTGTTAATTGAATTAATTGAATTGAACATATTTAATTCAGAACATGGTTTAAAATGGCATGTTATAAAATGGATATCAACCAAAACAAAAAGCATAAAAAGACAAAACAAAAATGGCATAGTCAGTGGATCACAGCATTCACACCTCAACCTAGGTTTCGGGGTTGACCCTCTATTTTTAAATCAGAATATCTTATTTCCAGATCACATTAGGACAAAGATGGAACTTGGAAGCAGTCATCCAGATTTTTTTTCAAACAAGTTGAGAATAAATAAATAACTAGCCCACTATTTCCCCCTGCTTAAATCACACCAGCCCCTTTACTATTTTTCAAAAATAAGACCCGCTCTTTCTACCTTACCACTTGTGAAAATATTCTTTCCTCAGATATCCTTATGCCTATTTTCAAAGACCACCCTGTATAACTTCCAACTCCTATATTTTCCCTGTTTTATTTTTGCCTTAGCTCTTACTCCAATAACTATACTACACATGTGACTTATTTATCATGTCTTACCATCTATGTACCCACCATGACACAAGCAAGCTTCAGTGAAGTGAGTTTTGTTGTTTTGTTTTGTCCCTATTCTATACCCTATCCCTAGAATAGTGCCTGGTACATAGTAAGTACCCATGAATTCTTGTCTACTAAATAAATGAAAAAAATGAAGTAATAAATTTCTAGTTAAATTATACTAACAGAAACCAGTCCAACTTGTGAGGATCAGGAATCTACCTACATGGAAAGCCAGTGTGACATTTTTGATCTTAGCAAAAGAACAAGCTGTCTCTATCTCTATCTCTCTCTGTTCGGTATTCTGTATAAAATTACATATATTTAAAATGCACACGTGCACATGAAAACATGCATGCTTATTTTTGACACGAAAATAGTCTGTATTTTGATTTGGTATATTATGTTTTCACATACAAAAACTTCTTTAAAGTTTTATATATGAATGAAGAATTTTCCAAATAGTGGTTGATTTAGCAACTATAAGATAATTCATAATTTCATTATGCCATTCTGCCTAATGATAAAAGTTTCTTTTCATTATATCATGGACTCAAATATAAATAAAGGTATATTTTAAAGGTTGACATGTTGAATTCTATGCATCTGTTTCATTCCTGATTCATAATCTCTACCTAGAAAGAACTCATATTGAAGAATAAAGAATAGTATTTGCATTTATATTTAAAAAAGGAAAAATAAGTACATTATAATTATGTAAAATTGTAGCTGTTCATAATACACTAATAATCTAACATTTAATTGAAATTGAAAGTTAAACATGCTCACTTCTCTCCAAAGTTAATATTTTTATTGTAAATTCAAGTGGTTAAATTTTCATTATAAAACAAGGATAAAAGATTGCTTAATCCTTTACTAATTTTAAGTACATTGATTGTGGAAATAGGACTTTAAAAAATATTGAGTGGAAAGAAAAAATTAGTAAGCAAAACATCTAATGAATATACTTTTACCATTGACATAGAAATCAAATTACCTAGCAATACTGTAATAAAAGAGATTCTGAAATGATTGCTACTTGGGAAAAAAGATCTAAGGAAAAAGAAACAAAAAAGTTCTTAAATAATGACTCTCTTCTATAAAATAACTCATTGAAAAAAATCTTTAATGCAAAAGAATCATATATAATTCATTAAACTGAAAAATAAAGCACAACACATTTCCCTAAAGCTTTAAAGCTATGAGTATTTATATGTGAAACAAGGAATAAGGGATAAATTTGGAGGGGCAAGAACAGAGATAAAGGGAAACATAAAAATTATAGAACCAATTGTCATTTTCATAAAGTTTCCTACATTGCAATTCAGAGCAGGGAAATAGCCTAACTGTGATTCTTTTCTGAAGTGTTCTAATAGAATGGAATCCTGCTGCGTGTTTCTTTTCAGTTATAAAAGCTACTGACTTCAGCTTCCCTAAGGGTAGCCTGAGCTTTGGAATTCTTCTCTTCCATGAGCTATGCCTTTTCTTCTCAATTCTTTAAAACATAAAAAATAAACAAAAAATATTCAAATATTATTATCCAGAAAAAATGACAGACAAGTCATTTTATGAGATGATCCCTAAGACTGGATTAGAGGTTACTCTAATAGAAGATCAAGTGGAATATGTTCATCGTGTTGAGAGATAAATAAGCTTTCAGAAACTCGGGGGGGGGGGGAAATCAGTATAGACTGGCTTGAAAACCTCCCGTGTATGCGCTCATTAGTGTTAAATTAAAATTCCTTTAAAGCTTAGCGTGACTGTAGGAGAGCAACATACCATGTTGTCTGCCCATCTAAGGACGAACAGTTCAGCTGTATTAACAACCAGAAACACAGGGAGGCAGTAGGTCCAGAGAAGACAACATCATTGGAAAAGCTAGGCTAGACTTGACATGGTCATTCAGTCTTTGGAGACAGAAGGTGATTTTCCTTTTATATCATAAAGCTACGCCTTCCAAAAACACATGTAGGTGTTTTGGATGCTGTGGAAGCAAAACTGGTATTTTACCCTCTGACACCTTGGAAGGTAATGTAGACTACCTTCCAAGTCAAGCAACAAGAAAACAAAGCAAGACAAAAAACCACAATGGAACTGGGAGATAAGCCAAAAATAAATCTAATCAGGCCTGGCTCCCTAGATAAATGAAACAGTAGGGGTCCCTATTAAACCTAAATCTCCAATCAAAATCGCCTTTATCTCTGACCTTACATTATGATAACCATACAAGAATTTGCCCTTTTCCACCACTAACATATTAATGTACACTTGTTAACTTATATAATCTTGCAGTTATTTTCTGTGTTTTTGTTTGATGGGACAGTTCTACTAGTGTCAGACTCACAAATAAAAAGAAAATAGGTGAGCTAGGTGAAGAGGATGAAGGGTATGCTTACAGTGATGAGCACGGAGTAATGTATAAAATTACCAAATTCCTATATTGTACGCCTGAAACTAATATAATGCTCTATGCTAATTGTACTGGAATTAAAATAAAAAAACAATAAAAGTAAATTTTTAAAAATTAGATGATTTCGTTTCCTGGGCTTGTCTTCAGTGTTACTTTCACAGGACAAAAAAAAAAAAAAATAACAACACTCAATATGTATAGATTCAATAAAGTTGTTTTGGATGTATCAGAATAACATATTCTTGTAAGACAAACTATGGTGTCTTCATTATTAACCTTTTAAGAACCATTCAAATTACACAAATAAATATGTGAGTTATGTGTACTTTCATATTAAGGGATTAAAATATCATAATCTCATATCTGCCTTAGGTGTAAATGTATTTAAGGAAATAATAAATTAACTACCATTTTACATATTTTAGGATATTCATGCATACCTATGTGCACGTGTGTGTGTGCGAACATACAAGACTCAGGTCTTAAAAACTTGTACCTTAGAAACACATTCCTATTTTCAGAACTAAATATATTTGCAAGCAGCTGAACAACTCCTGCATTTCCTCAGCCTGTGCAGTAAACTTTACATATGTAGAAGCATACTCTTGTCAGTTCCTACCCAGGCAACTTTTCCAACCCTGTGTGATTCCTGATTAAATTGAGCAGGCAGTTAAATATTCAAAGTCACTTGAGGGACAATACTTTTTTCCTTTTACCAGCTTACATCCCTTCAACAATCTAAAGAAGCGCCAGCTATTGCTTTAACTATAAATTATGCCTTTTTTTGATGTGATATAATTTTAATGACCATGTTTGACTGAATAGGTATATGTTAATTTTAAAATAGGAAATATTTCCTTCACTATGGTAAGTCAGTCAGCTGGTAGGAACCACTTTCTAAGTTCAACCAAAATACTTTATCTCACCAAACATGACTCTTTTACTCAGTTCAATCACGTCAAATTTTAAAATATTTTATTTGAGTAAGCATCTGAAATACGGCTCATCAAATAATCAACAGACTTAATGCACATATGTATCAAATGTTCACATATTCTTCTGAGAAAGGTACTAAGTGATAAACATGAAAAGGTAGAATCAGCCTATTAAATCAAATACTTGTTCAGTATATCTAAGCTTTACCTTTAAAATAATTTTTGAGAACATTTTTATCTTGTTCCTTGAAAATATTTCTGTTTGATCATAGCTCTATGCAAAATACTGCCAACATTCTTTCCACACTAACTCATGCTTCAAGTAAATACCCTTTGTTTTAAATTTATTCCTTGCTCCGCCGGGGAATATCAACCCGTATTTTAAGAGTCAACTCAAAAGCCACCTCTTCTCTAAACTGGGAGAATTGTCTACTTCTCTTTTCCCATTTTCCCATTTTCCCTCACCCAAACCGCCTTGTCTCAGACTATCTAGTCTTTGTCTCTATACTGAATACTATCTAGGAGGCTACAGATGTGGCTTACTCCCCTCTCCTTATACGGCTTCTGGTATGCATTAAATACACAGTAATTTTTTTTTAAACTTCTGAGTGAAATAACTGAATAAATGAAAGGCAGATAATATTTAAATAAATGATGACACAGAAGTGTTAGGAATGGGGGAAAAAAAAAAAAAGACCAAGAGATTTTTTTGGGAAGATAACTGGGGAAAAGTACCTAGTGGAAAGATGCAAAAGTACTTGCGTAGGGGTTTTGGGAGGTGAACTAGGAATACATCAAGGTGCATACGAAAACGGCAATCTTATCAAAATGGATGATAGGATAGTTACTTGATTTTGTGAATATTAGATTTAAAAAGTAGCCTCATTATTAGACATTACAGAAAGTGTAAAAGTAACGTCATTATTTCTTATAGTGGAAGGTCCTATCGACATTAAAATAATTTGCATCACTTTGTACATGAAACAAATTCAAATTCCCATATAAGAGAGGTATGAAAGCACTTACTGTATATTAGAGAACTAAAATCTTAAAATCCCATACTTAGTCTAGATACTAAGAACTGAAACCACATTTTACTGTCTACATTAATATGACTCTGTGTTATTCCTTTCTCTTCATTGTCTTGACTTTATTTTTCTGGAAGTCTCCTGTCCAGGGAAAATGTTTGATTGTTCATTATAGGGACTTTACGAAAGACCCACCTACTCTTCAGGGGAAAACATCAATAGGTAGTTTTTCCTAAGATTCTTTGCTTTCCCTGCTTCGAAATTCTCATCTTGCTGTTTTTACGATGCTGAACTGCTGTGTCATGATCCTAATCTAACCACGATCCAGATGCTATTTGGAAAGGCTTACCTTAAATACACCGTTACATTTTCTATATTCTGACCTTAGCTTCTTCACTCAAGACTCTAAGTTTTCTTAGGTTTCTATTCTTCCCCAAAGTGAGCAATAAACTCAGCTTTGTTGTCTATTCTCATGAACAAGTTGCACTGGGGATATTTAACGAGTAATCCTGCAACATATTCAACTTAGGCTGTATATTCAAATGGACTTTTGTTTGTCCTCAGTCAACTCAGTCAAAACAAAACAAAACAAAACATGAACTAGTGATAGTTCTTCTCAGAAGCTCACAGAAGCATTTCTCTCTCACACTCCAACGCTGAGTGTAAATCTAAATTGTAGAGAAAGACAGAAAGGGGAAGAGGAGTGAATGAGAAGTGGGAAGCCTTAGCTGTAGAAATGAACGCCTGGGACAGATATCAGTGAACAATGATACCATAAAAACTGCAGTCTCTCTATTTAATGTCCTAGTTCCTGCTTTACTGAGGTTGACATACAAACACATGAAGAAACAGAAGAGATTGGAGTAGGTAAGAAATGCCACTTAGAGCAAGAAGACAACTTCATTTCATTTAACTGTTTCATTTATGGTTAAATCTCTGAACGCTGAACTTTAATAAATGCTGAGAGGCTGTGTGAGGAGAAAACAATCTCTGGACTCTTAAAAGAGCAATTGAAATCTCTGAATAGGAGATAAAAGATGCCATTTAGAACAGTGTAGGTAATGATTGCATTAAGAATGTCTTGATAAAGATTTCCAAACAGAGTTTATATGAGAAACTCTGAAAATACAGAATCACCCAGAAAATTATGATTATGAAAAAGGATATGGAATGACTCTTTATCACAGCAAATATGAGCATGTGTATAATAGGGCAAGCTTTTCTCCTTGTAGCCTTTGTGTCTGAATCAAATCCATTGGGGAAATACACTACAATATATTGAATAGAAATAAAAAACTATTTTTCTTTATGTATAAAATTATACTATTTATAAAGAAATAGAAAATGTTAAAGCCTATTTAAGAGGCACCTGGGTGGCTCAGTGGATTAAGCCTCTGCCTTCAGCTCAGGGTCTTGAGATCCATCCCCACTTTCTGCTTGGCAGGGAGCCCACTTCCCCCTCTCTCTCTGTCTGCCTACTTATGATCTCTCTCTCTGTCAAATAAATAAATAAAATCTTAAAAAAAAAAAAAAAGCATCTTTAAGATATTCTTGGGGCTCCTGGGTGGCTCATTCAGTTAAGCATCTGCCTTCTGTTCAAGTCATGGTCTCAGTCAGGGTCCTGGGATTGAGCCCCACATAGGACTCTCTGCTCAGCTGGGAGCCTGCTTCTCCCACTCCCTCCCCCTACTTGTTCTCTCTCTCTCTCTCTCTCACTCAATCTCTCTCAAATGAATAATATCTTAAAATAAAATAAAATATTCTCTCTTGAGTAGAGTTAGTAACTTTACATGAATTTTTATATTTATAAGACTTTATCATTTTTTTAAGTTTAGGAGTGAAACTCTCACCCTTTAGCCTCTGATTGCCTAATTCTAACTAGTTTTACTGGAAGGGAAATGTTTCACAACTCTCATTCTCATAAAGATTGGATCATACACTTGACCCGCAATTCCTAAAGTAGGGTGATTCTTTGTGCACTTTTGTTTGTTTCTTTTGTCTTACTCTTTTTTCTTTTTTAAAGATGTTTGTTGCAAACCAACTTCACAACCAGAAACTGATCTCCCAAGAGACTTACATAAATTTCCTGCACTGAGATGTGAGGGTTAATATTATGCATCACTTGACTGGGCTATAGGATGAGCAGCTATTTGGTCAAATATTATTCTGCGTATTTCTGTGAGGGCAATTTGGGATGAGATTAACATTTAGACTGAGTGAAGCAAAACTGCCCTTCATAAAATGGATGAGCATCAACCGAGCAGTTGAAGGCTTGACTATAACAAAAAAGCTAAGAGAATTGTTCCTGCCTAATGACCTTTCAACTAAGATGTCGGCTTTTTTTTTTTTTTTTTTTTTTCTTTTTCTTTTGACTTGAACTGAAACATCAGCTCTTCCTGGGCCTTGAGCCTACTGGCTTTCAGACTAGAACTACACCATTAGCTCTCCTGGGCCTCTAGGTTGCTGACTCACTAACCTCCATAACTATGTGAGCCAATTCCTTATAAAAAGCTCTTTATCCATTGTATTGGTTTTGTTTCACTAGAAAGATGTAATTAATGCATAAAATCAATGAAAAATTTCATATTTAAGCGAGTTTGCACTGTTAGGTAAGAGCCTCATTGTTATAAAATTCTAGTTATTAACAAGAGCTAGCATAGGTGAAGACATAAGTGAAAGCAGATCTCAAGACAGAAAGGGACAAATTTGATTATTTCCAATAACAAAAAAAGAGAAAGAAATGGGCATTTTTTGTCAGTTGATATGAGATTGCCACACAGAATACTGCACATCTGGTGAGATCACGATACCTTTGGAGGAGATTGTGGGATTCAGGAAAGAGAAAGTGACCCTGTTAGGAATGATTGAAAGATGGTAAGGATTTGTATGAAGTAAGAGCTAATGGAACCTGATAACGACATTCCTTAGTTTACAACCTTGCCTAGCAACAACTGGCTTAAAGGTAAGACCCCTGGAAGGAAGCCATTTTAAGATGCAGAGGTGACTGTTTTTACATTTGCAGTAAAAGATCCTTCCTTATTTCACGCTTAGTAACTTCTCTGGAGATGGGCTTGGGGGTTCAGTCATCAGTGTCCTACAGCATAGGGTACCCTTAATGTATAACAGTCATGTAATATAGGATTTAGGATTTTTTTTCGCATAATTTTAAAGTACCAGGACAATAATAGAGTTAAGATTAAGAAATATTTTAGGAAGATTCTGAGACTTATAGTCCATGCTTCACTAACCTTTATTCAACATCTCTTCTTAGTTTTGACAGTATGCTTTTTCCATATGCACACGGGGTCCCAGTGTCTGCTTGTTGAAGCACAACTTAGTCAAATGGCATGAACTGCAGAATAAAACAATTTGACTTTGAGTCCTAGCAAGGCTACTATCTCTCTGTGTAACATTGGACTATTTACTTTACCTTGTTTTTCAGTCTCTGCATTATAAAAATGTGGGTAATAAGATTTTCAAACTTACTGTAAGCTTTAAAGATAGCAGATGAAAACATTGTAGCAAACAATGCATGTTTATATTAACCTGTTCAGTCTAAAGCTTCCCATGGATCCCTCTCCCTGGAGCCCAGCGTCTTGCCTATTCTGCTCCCCAGCTCCGTTCCATCAAAACTTTCCAATGTGAAGGGTGCCCGTGTGGCTCAGCGGGTTAAGCATCTGCCTTTGGCTCAGGTCATGATCCCAGGATTCTGGGATCAAGTCTCACATAGGGCTCCTTGCTCAGGCGGGAGCCTGCTTCTCCCTTTTCCTGGGTCTCGCTCTCTCTATCTCTCTCTCTCAAATAAATATCCTTAAAAACAAACAAACAAACAAACAAAAAAAAAAACACAACACACATTTCCATTATGTGTCATGTTGGCTGACAGCCTTGCTCATTGCTTGGTTATAATGGCTAAAAAATGCTTACTAAGATACTTAATGGCCAAAATTTTTTTTTTAATATTTTTAACGATTTTATTTATTTATTTGACAGACAGACATCACAAGCAGGTAGAGAGGCCGGGGAACAGGCTCCCTGCTGAGCGGAGAGCCGGATGTGGGGCTTGATCCAGGATCCTGAGATCACGACCTGAGCCAAAGGCTGAGGCTTAACACACTGAGCCACCCAGGTGCCCTTAGAATTTGTTTAAAATTCAATTTTTATACTCCATTTTTAAGAGTTAAATAGATAAACTAATCTGACGCAAACAATTCAATGAAGGTGCCATCTTAATAAGAAAGACTAACTAAAGGCCTGGATATATTATTTATAGCCATCAACTTTATCCATAGGCCCTTCCTTTTTTTCATCAATAGAAATGTGTGCGTGTGTGTGTGTGTGTGTGTGTACATGTACATAAAGTGGTTTAAGACTACAGTTATGCTTTTGAACATATTTTCACAAAGACAAATTGTTAAGGGAGCAAAGAAGGAGAGGCAGTCTTTTTTTTTTTTTTTTTATAAGAGGAAAGGATTAAGTCCAGTTTTTAGGTTTTCAATTTTGACTCACAGTTGGTTACTGAACAGAGCACAGAAGGTCCAAAAAGCCCAGTTCAGATTTTCTTCTTTGGCTTTTGGATACGCATACAAGATTCCGATATTTTTAATACAAAATAAAAATTAGAAATAAAAATTTAAACCTTTAAAAGATGTCACATCCTTCTGAATCAGAAGCATAAATTCTAATGACATGAAATACATTTTCCTTAATTTCTGAAAGTTAGTTGAAATATGGTATTATATATGGTATTATGTATATATATTTTGGGGGTTTGAAATGTTGACATGTACAGTCAAACCTTGCTAATTTTTACTCCTCTAATGTAAACATTTATTAACTCTCAAAAAATCCTCTAATGTCTCAGCCCACTTCCTTAAAACTTTTCAAGAATGGTTTTAGACAGATTTTGTAATAATCTGTCTAAATAATCATTTAGACAGATTTTGTAATAAAGTACTTTAAAAACTTAAATTTTGTAGAAGCCTCAATTTGAGTAAGTAGAAAATATTGAAAACAGATTCTAAACAAAATCTGAAGTTTGAGAGTTGGGACAGATATGTTTGGTACATTCTTCTAAACAGTGATCATACCAGTAAGTTAATTTGAACAAATATTAAAAAGTTACAGTACTGTCCAAAAAAAATTAACTACCTGATTTTTTTTAAAGATAAAGTGTTTCTCTTCATTTTCCAATGGCACTTTGAAAATTGATTATGCCTCCTCCCCTTTTAATAATTTCTGTCAAGTAGAATTATGTCTATTTCTTAGTAAGCAGAAGGGATAAAATTTATCTCTAATTTATTAATTACATCAAACTCTGTTCCCCCTCTTTTTATTTGTTACACTTTAGTATATAGATAGTATAAATTATCTGAGTCCTGGCTTAAATTATTTCTCCCTAAAGGTGAAATGTTGGGCGCCTGGGTGGCTCAGTGGGTTAAGCCGCTGCCTTCGGCTCAGGTCATGATCTCAGGGTCCTGGGATCGAGCCCCACATCGGGCTCTCTGCTCAGCAGGGAGCCTGCTTCCCTCTCTCTCTCTCTCTCTCTGCCTGCCTCTCCATCTACTTGTGATTTCTCTCTGTCAAATAAATAAATAAAATCTTTAAAAAAAAAAATAATAAAAAAATAAAGGTGAAATGTTGACACTACCTAAACTCAAACTGAGTATATTTGAGTAGTAGCTAAAATATCCCACGATATGGAATTGACAGAATTAAAAACAAACAAACAAACAAACAAAAAAACACTTGTCTTTGTGTCTTTTTCTATATACTTTTAAGTGCATGATGATTTTTTTTTAAAGATTTTATTTATTTATTTGACAGACAGAGATCACAAGTAGGCAGAGAGGCAGGCAGAGAGAGAGAGGGAAGCAGGCTCCCCGCTGAGCAGAGAGCCCGATGTGGGACTCGATCCCAGGACCCTGAGATCATGACCTGAGCCGAAGGCAGCGGCTTAACCCACTGAGCCACCCAGGCATCCCAGTGCTTGATGATTTTTAAAAGAATGTGCGTATGCCATTTTTCTAATTTTCCAACATCTATGCTTTCTCCACTCTTAGATCACAACTACTAGTGAGTATGTGTATTTCTTCCCAAAATTAAATGCACAAAGAGTAATTAGGACCCAACCATCCTTCCTCTGATTCTGTTGTCCTTACTCAAAAACAGTGTTTGTGGCAACTGTTTCACTATAGACAATAGAACAATGGACTTTTATCTGAATAAGAATCATTATCATGCATCTGACAACCTGGGCCATTCAAAGTTTTTTTTTGAAAAATATGTGTTTGCATATTGCCTCAAGTTGATATAAATAAAGCAAAAAAAGTGTTTCATCTTGTAAGTACAGTACCCTTATCCTGTGAAAATTTCAAAGTAACAGTAGTAGATCTCTTTGCCTACTTTATTCTCTATAGGAAGTTATTTAAACAAATTCAAATCATGGTGTGAAATTTTCATGGCAACTTATCAAGGAAACTAAGACAATTTTAATAAAAAGTTCAACACTTTAAGTGTAGATCTAAATTATAGCTGTGTTTCCTTTATACACATATTTTTGTCCATATGGGTGAAATATCTTCTCTGTGACTTGATGAGATGATTACATTTTTTTCTAAACTGTTTTATTATAAAATAATCCCAAGCTTACAGTAAAGTTACAAGACCAGTAGAAGTAACTTCCATATGTCCTTCATCCATAGTCCTCAATTATGGACACTATACTATTTGCTTTATAATTTTCTGTTTATATAATTGTATACATATTGTTCTCTCCCAACAAGTTGAGATTGCCCCCAAATAGTACAGTATATATTTTCTACAAGCAAGGTTATTCTTGTATAGAACCACAGTCCAACAATCAAAATCAGGAAATTGACATTTTTACTTGATCTAATTGACAGAACAATTTAAATTTTATTAATTGTCCAATAATTTCCTTTACAGCAAAAGGATCCAAACCAGTCATATTGTGCGTTCAGTTGTCATGCCTCCTGGGTTTTCTTTAATTCCAAGCAGTTCCTCAAATTTTCTTGGATTTTTATGACTGTTTTTTTTTATTTATTTTATTTATTTTTTAAAGATTTCATTTATTTATTTGACAGAGAGATCACAAGTAGGCAGAGAGGCAGGCAGAGAAAGGGAGGGAAGCAGGCTCCTTGCTGAGCAGAGAGCCCGATGCGGGGCTAGATCCCAGGACCCTGAGATCAGGACCTGAGCTGAAGGCAGAGGCTTAACCCACTGAGCCACCCAGGCGCCCCATGACTGTTATTTTTAAAACTTAATAAAAGCTAGTTATTTTGTAAAAAGTCCTTCAGTTTGGGTTTGTCAGATGTCCCCACATAATTAGAATCAGGTTAAGCATTTAGACAGAAATACAACAGAAGTCATGCTATGTTCCCATTGCATTCTGTCAGGTAGAGCATGTTTTTTATTTTCCCAACTACTGCAGGTGATAACTTTGGTCACTTTTTTTAAGGAGTTATATTCTAGGGTTTCCCCTGTAATTTACATTTTATCCATTTCTAATTAATAAACACTTGAGGGGAGGATCTATTGAAATTATATAATTCTCCCATTATTCATTGAACTTGTACCCACGAATTGTTGCATTCTGATGACTTTTGACTGAATCTCTTACTATTGTGGTGATCAAGTGATGTTTTTCTAATTCCATCTACATTCATTAGCTGGTATTTTAAGAAAGAGCTATCTTTTCTCCCAGTAGATTTATTAATATGTTTATTTACATCAGTATGGATTCAGAGAATCTTATTTTATTCAAGGGGTTTTAATCCATCATATTCATTATTTATTTTGATATTCAAATTAGCCTTTACTTGGCTAGTGGGCATTATTGTTCTTTGAGCCCTTCCTTGATTTCTGACATAACAATGTCATCTAGGCTCATCTTGTATTTTTCCTGCCCCAGCCCTAGAATAAGTTTTTTCCCCTAGAAGAAACCAAGATCTGAGTGTTAGATGTTGCTCTTTGCTACTGGAATTTTTCTGTTCCCTAGCCTTCCTGGAGTGGGATGGGAGGAATATAAATATATACACAGACCCACAGATACATACATGTTTTTTATCTGTAGTTATTTCTATTTCAATCTATATGGAAAACCATAATAAACATGGATAAAAATCCAAATCCTCGGGGTTTATTCAAGTTTTCACACTTCTAATTTCTTTAACTATGAAAATTGTGGTTCATCTTAGCCTCAATATATTTACCTCTTTGTTTAATTGCTGTTTGTAATCAATCTCTTGTCCATGCCAAGCTGCCACTTCTCTCAACCATCTTCCTTGCTAAGTGTTGACGTCCACTAAACAACCACATCGTTAGCCACCTACTTTGCTTGGTTGCTATACTTTCTAGGTTTTTGGCTTCATTTTTCTTTTAAAAAATCAGCCACTCATTAGAAATAAAAAACAAAATGAGAAAGGTAAGAAAAGGAAGGATGACAGGTGACCGAAAAGGAAGACAGGAAATAAAGGGAGAAATATTGCAGAAGGAATCACTTGTTTAAAATAAAAAGTTAGCCAATGAGCCTCATAATGACCCTGCATCTTGCCATGAATAGACTTCTGCCTTCTGAGCTCAAGTTCAAGTTGGCTATTCGCTATTTCCGCAATGTTCTACATGTCATTCCCACTCAGTCTTTTGTTCTAGCCTCCCTCACCATTGTTTTCTTGCTTCTGTGTCATACTTTCATCCACATGCATCTTCTCCCCAGACCAATTTCCTTGAACAACTTTGTATGTCTTACAGGTCTTGTATTTCCTTGTATGTGATAGTCAGGTTTTTTTGTTCCTCCACTGAGGCTGCAAAATTATTAGAGCAAAAAAGATTTTCTGGAACATAAGTATCATCCATAGCATTTATTACAGGCCTCAAATGGTAAATGTTCAGTGTTTCAAGGCTATGTTTACTCTTTGAAATAATTTGAATGAATAACTGGTCCTCAGAAAATTATAATTTTGAAAGTTTGACATTTGAAAATTACTAAAAATCACATTTGGAATCAGGCCTTGCTCTGTTTTTTAAAAAGCCAACCCGTCTTCTTTTTTCAACAATAACTGAGTATCACATTAAAGAAAACAAGGTGAAATGGTTTCTGGAAACTGTACAAAAATTATCTAAGAGCCTGAATTATTTTCAACAATCATTTTCTTTCACAGGAATTAGGTCTTGAAAAAATGTGTAAAATAATTTGCTTGATAAAATACCACACTGCATATCCACAGACAGACATGTGAGGTTGGGTTGTGGGAAGCATTGGAAGATCATCTTTACTGATCTGCTATTTGGAAGAAGTCATTAGATATACTCATGAAATTTTCAAAAATAATTACAGTAGTTTATCTTCACAGCAGAACCAAATTACTTAGTGAGATGACATTCCTTTAAAACTCACTTCCTAAGCATTCTTCTGTGAGGGTTATTCTAATACATATAGTAATGTCATGTTCCATATGTGTGCATTGAATTGCACAAAGTAAAGGTCTGTACGTAACTTTCACTCAGAACTAAAAACTTAAAACTTTACAACACATCTCCAGTTATAAGAAATTCTAAGTTTTCTGTCTGTTTGTTGGTTTTATTTTTAAGTAGGCCCCACACCGAGTGTGGAACTCTAGCTCACAAATTTGAGATCAAGAGTTTCATCCTCTAGCAACTGAGTCAGCCAGGCACCCCAGAATTTTAAGGCTTAAACTAAGTAATATCAACATTTATTCATCACTAGCTAAACATGAGTTAATTAAAACTTAAGATTTTACATTTTTGGTATTTCAAAATGGGTTTGGCTTATTACCATTATTGAAATAAAATAAAATAATTTTAACATCCACTGAATCTTTATGAGGAAGTAGACATAGTGCTACACACATACATGCACATACTATACATATATTCACACTAATTTTTAAGAATTCTGTTGCCAATTTTAAAGGTTAGAAGTGAAAATCATAAAGGCTTATTGAGATATAAGTTATTTTAGTCTAACTTCAGAACCTTTGCTCTCAACTGACAGACTATAATGAATCTCTAAAAAAGAACTTCAAATTAAGAATGTTAAATATTGAATAAACCAAAAACATTTGAAAAGGTCTAAATAAAACCAGTATTCATATTTAGGTGTAAATAGTCATCAAGCTAAATCTAAACTGAGAATAATCATCTTTCATTTAGACCTATCTCCAAAGAGGTTACCTGACAAATTACTTGATCATATTTAATATCTGTGAATTACTATATTCTTACCAGACATGATTAAAATGCTAAAATGAAAACAGAGTGTTTCTAAAGAGGTGAACTTAAGAGGAACTGGATCTATTCCTAGTTTCATGTGTCCTAGGTTATTGTTCATGGTAAAATTAGATAGTTACGGTTTTCTTAGTGGAAAAAAAAAATCAAACTAATAGGAACAGTTCATAGTTTAATGAGGGAATCAATCTACATATGGAATGTATAAATAGATCAAAGCTAATGAACTTCCTATAATAGATATGTCCTACATATGGACATATCTTTTGCAACACACTTTCTGAAATATTTATAAGCTACTTTTAACAAATAAATAGAGACGGTGTGTCAGTGAGGAATTGTCATGTTCACTCTCACACCTTGTGACTCCATCCTGGTTGGTCCTATAGCCTTGAAAACTTTCCATTCCCCATCATGTAGATTAACTAGTCAAATCCAAATGGAAGCCCCATTATCACTACAAATACTTCCCTGGTCTTTGTATCCTAGAAACAAACAAACAAACATAAACAAACTGTTCCTTTGGACTCAGTTTTGCTTTGTTTTGTTTGACTATTCATATAACTACTTTAATATTTAACTATATATTTCTTCAAGATTCATCAATTTTCTTCTATTGTTATAACTTTTAGTATAATCATGTTTTGTCTCTTTCAATAAATTTGGAACTTTTTTATAGGTAAAAGCTCTATAAAAGCACTTCTAACAAAGTATCTAGCAAAGAACTAAATACACAGTAAATTCTCAATAAATATCTATGGCATTTATTCTAATCAAAATTTTTAAAAGGAAAGAGGTTACAAGGCTGAAATAGATACAAAAACAAGATAATTTAGACATAAATCAAGAGCATGGTAAGAGGTTCAGATCAATAAAGCTTTCTCCTCTAAGTTTTCCTCTATGATTCAAACATGGTGATACTCTTTTAAGAACTGCTTTAGTGACTGCTATCAAGCCAACACCATTGAGCGTTACTTTGTCTTACTTATATTATGGATTCTCTTATTCTTCCTTTGCATCCACAATCCCAGTATGATCCTGAAGCAGAATAGGGGCTCAGAAAATGCTGACTGATTGGATGGTTGATTCCTTTGTTGCACTGTATGAAAGACTTAACAATTGATTATAGAAACATAGAAGGGGTAAATAATTTTCATATTGCTCCCATTTATTGAAAAATGCTATAAAATATTGATTTGGTGCTCAGGAGAAATTTGAGGCAAAGAACTCTAAATAATATGGAAAGACTACAGAATAATGGCTAAACAAAGCGTTTCTGGATTCCAATTATATGTGGTCCTATTCTAGCTCTATAAATTTGAAAATTTTGTATAACCTCTCTCTGGATCAGTTCCCTCAGCTAAAAATTTTTTATATATTAGTATGTCAACCAAATAGTTATTGTGAGGATTAAATGAATTATTATGTATCCTTGTGTAGAATAAAGTTTCTCGACCTTGGCATACTTGGCACAGGAAATTCTTTGTTGTAGGAGGCTGTGGCATATAATGTGGGGTATGCGGCAGCACTAGATGCTTATAGCATTCCCATCACCACCTGCCATAAATGTCTCCTGGGGGCAAACTCATTCCCAACTGAGAACTACTGGTCTAGACTTTTCAGTTAATCATGAAAAAGGCAATATTCATCTATCATATATTTGTACTAATTTAAGATTTGAAGGTGGAAAAGTCTATAGTCTAACGCTCAATTTATAGAACATAGTTCCAAAATAAAGACTGGGATGCAGTTGGAGAGGAGAATACCACAATTATATTCAATTTATTATTTATTTAGTGGTCTCAGAATTTTAGAAAATGTACAGCCTGACTTCATACAGTGTCATTATGTATAACATAATATGTAAGTTAAAGTATTGCCTTACTTGGTGGAGGAAAAGGGTATAGAGAGATAATAGAAATAGAGAGTAATTTAGGCTTTTATTTGTTATTAGAGGTAGTATTACTCTAAGTCAGTGTTTACCAACCAGGGTATTTTTATGAGGGAAATGACAGCTTTTGGAAACTATTTTTGTGGTAAGATATGGTCACAGTAAATAAAATAATAAGGTTGAAAAAGACTGGCCAATGGAAAGGTTGGAGTAAACAAAGAGCGGACTAGGGTTTGATCAGAAAGAAAGGGAGAGAAGCAACACTTTACAAGAAATGATTCTTACTCCTAAAGACATTGTCAAGGAAATTCCTGTGGTGTCATAGCTTAGGGTAGAAAGTTTCATTCATTCTTCTAGGTATGCTTGCCTATGATAAAAACTCATACCTGACCTATTTTGTAAATTTGGCTTTAAAATTCCAGGTAACTCTTCTTAAAAGGAGAGAAAACTGACTGTAAAGAGCCTGCCCAAATAGAACTAACAAAGACCATTTGGAACACTTCTTTCCTCACTTTGATATCACAAGATTTGCAAAAGTGGCCCTTTTATGAATAACTCAAAGATCACACTTTATAGGCATTTTGTTTGTGACTCCTTTCCCAAATGCGATTGTTTTACTGTGTTATAATTATCTCTAATCTAACATCTCACTAATTATCATGTAATTGTCGGTTATTCACTAATAAAGGCAATGGTTTACAGGTTTATATATTTTTGAATAAATACAGTATCCTGTAATTTCACATTTTTAAAATATATTTTTCCTGTTAAAAGTTAGATTTTGGCCTTTTTAATACTATGGGCATTGTTTTTACTACTTGCAAATGAATTCATTGTTCTTCCAAGTGATCACATTTCTTCATTAGAAACTGTATGTGGGGGCCTATGATTTAGTTTGTATTAATGTCAGTCATGGTATCAGTCCAAAAACTGGCATATGATAAGTTCTAGTAATATTTTAATGCTTATTGAATAAATAATCATTATTTAAGCTCCTTTATTTTTTTTTTAAGATTTTATTTGTTTATTTGACAGACAGAGATCACAAGTAGGCAGAGAGGCAGGCAGAGAGAGGGGGAAGCAGGCTCCCTGCTGAGCAGAAAGCCTGATGTGGGCTCCATCCCAGGACCCTGGGATCATGACCTGAGCCAAAGGCAGAGGCTTTAACCCACTGAGCCACCCAGGTGCCCCAATAAGCTCCCTTATTTTTCCTGTCCTTAGAGGTCATTAATTTCTATTTCACTTTTAAGCTTCATATGTACAAGGGATATAGTTCATTCTGATTTCTCTTCTTTTTTTTTTTTAATTTTTAATTTTTTATTTTATTTTTTTATTTTATTTTTTATTTTTTTATTTTTTATTTCCAGCATAACAGTATTCATTATTTTTGCACCACACCCCGTGCTCTTCTTGTATAGGGTTTCCTTCTAACTTCTATTTCTCATGTTTTGTGCTAAGTGTTGGAGAGACATAGATGAGCCAAACATACATTGACCTAACATTTTTTAAGTTTACAGTCCAGGGTTCTATAAAAATAGTGGGGTTTTTTTGATAATAAAGACTCTTTATCTTGTTCACATTTAATGATGCCCTTTAATTTTTAAATGCATTTTACTTCCTCCTCATTATTCTCTTTAACTCAGTGTTTTCATATAATTTACATTTGTTTAAATATTCTAAGTAACTACATTTTCAGATTCTTCATTATGACTTTAAATTTTTTAAAGTGTTTTATATTTCTCTATATTACTGGTTTATTTGCATCAGTTTATCTAATGGCAAACTGTATAAGAAGAAAAAGAGAGAAATATCTGGAGCACAAATATAAAAGAGGAAAAGAAAAGAAGGAGCTTGAACAATAAATATTAATTTCATATTTGAATTAGGGCTTGAGACTTGTACTACAATGACTGAGACTATAATATTACAAAATGTAAATTCTAGCTTTCTACTGACAAATTCTCCAACCTCTTAAGGTGTTTTTGTTGCTGTTGTTGTTTTAACTAAAAATAATTTGAGAATAGAGGGAACCTTGCAGAATATATGCAGGATGAGTTTAAAAGTTTCATCGATGGCAGGAAATAACACAATAATTAATCTCCAAAGACACTGATGACTATTCTTCAGGGATTTCATAATCATCTCCAAAGATTATTACATTTTATAGATGGGATCTCAAATGAGAATAACCATGTAAATTGACATTTCCTTTGCTGCCAGAGATATGTTTAAAGAGGTAAAGCCTAAATGTATTTCAACTAAATTTTATCCATCTTGAAGGTGATCAGAAAAGTTCAAATTGAACCACAAAAACAGAAAAGGCATTGTGGACCTCATACTCAAGGCACAAGTATTAAAGAATGAAATCAGATTCTTTTCAATATGTACAAACACATAAAAATGTGCCCATGTGTATTCACATACATAGATACATACAGAGAGAAAGGCTGTAGTTTTATTGAACTAGCACTTAACCTAGAAGCAACCACAAGGGAAAAAAAAAAAAAAAAACCTGTTCTTTAAAAATCCCTAAAATTTCTTCCTGTGGAAATTGCAGAGAACATTATGTGGTTGTAAAATTTCCTGCTAAACATCACATAGCAGAGGCTTAATTTTTAGTGGTTTTATTTCTTTATAAAGAGTTCCAGCCAAATGGATTCTACTATTAGAAATTCAATATTTCCTAAACTATAGTCACAGAAACATATCCAATGCTTTAAAAAAAAATATGTCGCATTAACATGTAGTTTTTCAGATAATTTTAGCCCATTATTCAAATTAATATCTCCATTTTCACGACTCATTTAATAGAAAAAATATCCACATTCTTTTCTTGTATTCAATTACCTTGACATCTCTGTAGAAAAATAAGAAAATACATTTTATTATTTCCCTACTGACAAGCCCTAAATATCAGTTTTTTCTTAATGGTGACATTTATTAATTTTGTATTTTACAAGTATGTCCTCAATTATAAAAGTAGAATGATTAAAAAATATCAGGAGATATGCTAAAAATAGAAGCATTGGCAAAGATGATTTATTGGACAAATATTTACTGAGCACCAAAGACGCATTGGCTATAAAGCCTTCATTTCACATACAACAAGGCCCAGAATTTCCTTTACAGTAATAATTTTCCTAAACTTTGGGTAAACCAGACCTGTAGTCAATCCTCTAGAAGCAGTTAGTACAGCCTGATGATACCAAGTCACTAAAGTTATTCTGGAAACTAAATTATTCCAACAAAATCAACCTAGTGACTTGGAATAAGGTCTGTAGTTTAATGGCTGTGGCACCTGAAGAAAAGATTAAAAAAAAAAAAAACAACAAAGTTAAGCAGTAAAAGGAAGTGGGGGAAAAGAGAGAGAGAGACTAAGTTGTTTGCATAAATTTCTACTCCTGAGAAGACCAAGAGAGACTATTAATGAAAAACAACTCTAGAAACCAGAGAAAATAAAATTAAATATACATTCCCTATTTATTTCCTGGTTTTGTTTTGTTTTGTTTGCAATTACACTTGTTCTCTTACAGGTATATTCTTTCAGTATTTTCAATACTTTGTCTTTAGCTAGGTTTTTAAGGATGCTTTTATTATTTAAATAAACTAGGCTTGGGGTGCCTGGATGGTTCAGTTGGTTAAGCCTTTAAGCGGCTGCCTTTGGCTCAGGTCAGGATCTCAGGGTCCAGGGATCAAGCCTCTCTCATTGTGCTCCCTGCTCAGCGGGGAGTCTGCTCCTCCCTCTTTTTCTCTCTCCCTCTCCCACTTCCCCTATTGCACTCCCTCTTTTTCTCTCTGGTCTCAAATAAAGAAATAAAATCTTTATAAAAAATAAGAAAATTAATTAGACTAGGCTTATGTATCTGCAATTTTTTTTTAATTCTAATAGTAATATCTGACATTTGGTGCATATTTACTTTGTGCTCAACACCAGGCAGAGTGCTTTGCACATATTTCAAAATGGGCTTATTATCTCTGTTTTACACATCAAGGAACTAAGTCTCATGGAAATGGAGTTAAATATTTTACACAGCCTCTTCACCACATCATAAATATTAGTGATCAGACTTAAACTTTTCAGCGTGGTGCAAAGGCATTTTAAATGATCTCATATATGTAAAATTCTTCTTGGCCTCTTTTAACCTTTCTGAAGTGGAACCAAGTCCTAAAGTCTTTTTAAAGCTTAACCATCCACCAGCACTAACTCTCCTCACCTTGTGAGCCCACGCATAATAAATACAACACACATGATGTACATCAACTGAATGTCCTTGTCCTCCTCAAGCAACTGAAATTGCACTGGGATTCTTGAATAATCCAGAAATACAATTCAGAACCCTTCATTAGCATAGTCATTGCCTTTGCAGTGACCTAGGATTCAGTAGAAAGCACACCAGGAGTCAGAAAAAGAGAATATGCTATAGTTTGTGTTCAGTTTTTGCCACTTCCTGGCTCATGACTTGGGAAAATTCAACAATCTATCTGAAGAGACAAGAAATTAAGAAAGTTAAGAAATTAATTTTAAGTTAAATTTATTTAACTTCATTTATTTAAGTTAAAATTAAGAAGTTAAGAAATTAACACTTATTGAAAGCTTGCTATGTACCGGAAGTATTACCCATCTCACAGGGGTTTTGCTGAATTAAATAAAAAAGGCAAATATTAAAACCTCCTTGCAACATTATGCAACATAAGCTGTCGGCTGTAATACTAACAATAACAGCAACAAAAATAGTGGACATAATTATTATTACTATATTACTGATCTGTCTAGAGCTGTTGCACAGATTCTTTCATATGAAGTCATGCCCAGCTAATAGAGTGGTCAAACAAAATAAAAAATACTGTGTACTCTTAGAATATATATCTAGATCTAAAGGTGGATTGAATTAAGCCATACTGAAGTGTTTTCATTAAACAGAAGAAAATCAACATGTACCTAATAAATATCACTTTTGTGTATGGTGCCCTAGATTTTGCCTGTGACACAAGACACGCAATTTTAATGTGAAAGCGCTTATATGTAACCGGCAGATAAGGTTTGCTGTTCCTTCAGGCACATACATCTTCTTTGCAAGTCATTCCCCTACGATACTCAATCAATTAATTCAGTCTGATAAGGTTTGTTAATATCACTTTAGAGTAAACAGGCATCTGTTAAATAGATCTTTCCAGATATTTGGCATATGCAGAGGTGCTGATGAAGGCAGGGATGCTTAAGGCAGTATTTTGAATGACTGTAACAAAATGCAATATGTTTCAAACACTGTAGATATCTCCCTATAGTGTCTCAATACTAATACAGAAGTGGTTCCAAGAGATTAAAAATATGTGAGAATATATGAATATCACAACACTATTTATAAATAGGACCTATGAGACAAAGAAAAAAACAATGAAATAAGAAAAATAGTGAAGATAGAGAAAATGAAAATTCTATTTTAAATTAATGCTCACCTAGTATGACTGTCTGCATGCTCTATTAGTAAGGATCTAGGCTTACTTCTGCTGTTTAGAAATTTTTTTTTTTAAGATTTTATTTATTTATTTGACAGAGAGAGATCACAAGTAAACAGAGAGGCAGGCAGAGAGAGAGAGGGAAGCAGGCTCCCCACTGAGCAGAGAGCCCGATGCGGGGCTCCATCCCAGGACCCTGAGATTATGACCTGAGCTGAAGGCAGCGGCTTTACCCACTGAGCTCCCCAGGCACCCCAGTACTTTTGTCTTTTAAAAAATTTCTAAATGGGGCACCTGGGTAGCTCAGTGGGTTAAGCCACTGCCTTCAGCTCAGGTCATGATCTCAGGGTCCTGGGATGGAGCCCCGCATCGGGCTCTCTGCTCAGCGGGGAGCCTGCTTCCCTCTCTCTCTCTGCCTGCCTCTCTGTCTACTTGTGATCTCTCTCTGTCAAATAAGTAAAAATCTAAAAAAAAAAAAAAAAGGCAAAAGTACTTCAGTCTTGCCCATTTACTTCATTTATGCTAAGAGTGGATTGTCAAAGTGGCAATTAGTGTTTAGAGAGAGAGAATTTGATTTAGTTTTCTTGCTAAGCCCCATTTCAAGAATGTAGCAGGTTCACCTAAGGGCAGAGATCCTATAATAGTGATGTGAAAGTCAGAAAGGGTAACTAGTTTATGCCCTTCAGTCTCCAAACTTTTTATTTTATCTCCATTCCAGTAATACAAAGAAATATTTGCCTTGATGTTTTTTCTATACCACCAGTTTACAGTGAAACTTAGGACTTAGTTTATAAAACTATTCCTTGAGACAATTAATATATTTGAAGCAATCTGGGAAACTGCAAACTGTTTTACTACTTGCTCCTCATTAAAATTAAAATCAGATTTAAGCCATATCATTTGCTCTGTACCACACATCAGAATTCAGATAAATCATCACATTAAAAAATGAATGTTTGCTGAGACTAAAGATGTGACAGTTTAAAGGTCTAATTTCTTGGCTTTTAAATCAATTGTTATTGGCCAGAGCAGTTTTCGGGTGAGATGGTAGATGAGTGACCAAAATATTAAGTATGTTTTCACTGAAATAGTCAAATTTTGACTATGGAACATATATCTAAACTTGATTCATAGAAACTATTTCTTTTATTATGAGTTTGATATTCTTATCAAACTTAAGATAAATTATATCTTTAAAATGGAAATAAATTATTAAAAATTCTAAAATCCCTTATACACGAAATTTTCGAATTTAATTATTTGAAGGCAAATCATGACGATCTCATATTCATCTCTTAATGCGAAACCCTACCTTCTCATAATATTTGTTTCCTGGGGGCGCCTGGGTGGCTCAGTGGGTTAGGCCTCTGCCTTCGGCTTGGGTTATGATTCTGGGGTCCTGGGATCAAACCCCGCATCAGGCTCTCTGCTCAGCGGGGAGCCTGCTTCCTCCTCTCTCTCTCTGCCTGCCTCTCTGCCTACTGTGATTTCTCTCTGTCTGTCAAATAAATAAATTAAAAAAAGAAATTTGCTTCCCGAACAACAACAAAAAAAATCGCTGGATATTAGTAGCTGAAAGCAATAATCACTATGTGACTATTCTAATCAACTAATCTAAGTTTGTAGTTGTCAACATAAATCTTACCTTTCAGCATAAAAAATGAAATTTCTATAGTTCTGTTAACATATAATTTTTAAAATATCCTTTTATAAGCTGCTAAAAAGAGAAAAACTAGCAATTTGCTGTTAAATTTTGTGAAAATAATTTGACTTTGATGGTCTAAAATATAAAATAATGTACAAATATTTTTTCATTATTGTTAATTTTAAAATCACTAATTATAATTTAATCAGTCTGAAACCAATAAAATTATGACTAGTGAGAAAGTTTTTATTTATATGCACAAGAAAATCTTGCTTTTATTTTAAATTCAAGAAAAAATGAAAGATGGCATTGAGAAGTCAGATCAAGCAAATCTGTAAGGGACATGGTTTTACATGGCAAAAGCAAGGCACTCAAGTAGAAAACTTTAAGGGGATGAGTAATGATAAGTTCAGAGATAAATGTTAATGAACTGAGGTGAAAGCAACGATGTTGGAAAACAGGACGTAATAAGATATGTTTGGGAATTGGGAACTATGAAATTGGGTACCGAGTAGAATATGGGCATCCAATTAGTTGACAGTGAATGTCAAAGACAAAGATATTCAAGATTTTTGGTTTAGAGGTTTAGTGCATATCAACATCATTCAAAAAGCAATAAATGCAGAGAGGACAGTTTGTGTGGTTTCATAATTTTCTGTGTCCTCCTGTTTTAATGAACACGCTGAGAGAAACAGAACATAAAGAAGTCACTTGAACAATTATATTCTGAGATGTTCAGACTACCTCCAAAGACAAGTAGTAGTCAGGAAAGTTACTCAAAAATAAAATCTTACCAGAAATTCTATATCATATAAGTCATACGAAGGGACAAATCCCACACATAAGAAGAAGCAGATCATGAAGACAAAATAAAAAGGCAGAAAATATACACTTGATTACATATTGTTTAAGATTCAAAGAAAAAATGATTCCACAAGGAGAGAATGGGGAGATCTGATTAGCATCAAAGAAGAGGTGGTGTTAAAGTCAAAGCTGTGTTTCATGGAGGGAAGTGCCCTATGCAACTGGGATATGCACTGGGTCATTGGTCTTAACAAATTAGGAAGTAACTAATGTCTTCCGACAGTTTTGTGTTTGTTTACTTTTGTTTTGTCTTGTTTTGCTGGTGGAAAATGGAAGCCAGACTGAGTGAGTTGACAAGTCAATTGCAAATGAATTTGTCAAAATAGATTAAAAATAGTAGAATTGATTGTGGCTTGAGGAAACAACTTATTCTCAAAAGACTGAACATTTTTGTTTGTTTCCCATATTTTAATTATTCTCATTTTTTTCTTCTTTTTCTCTTCTTTTCTTTTTTCTCCCTCCCTCTTTCTTTCTTTCCTTCTTTCTCCTTCCTTCCTCCCTTCCTTCCCCTACACAACATAGAGGTAATCCCACAAATGTATCTCGTTTTTGTTTATTTGATTGTTTGTTTGTTTCATTCAGAGCTAGCTTACTTTCCTGTCAATATGGTTAATTTAATAGTTTTGTTCTCATTAATTTTTGAAAATATAACTCACTGAATTACAATGGATAATCTATTTCTGGAACTTCCCTTCATACTTTTTTTTTTTTTAAGTTTCACTAAAAAACCACATTAGTGATTGCGGGGGTGGTGGATTCATACTTTCTAATGGTTTCTTCATGCTTTATTTTTCATTTAATCTCAGGATTTAGGGAGAAACTATGTACTTACAACTGAAGGAAACAAAAATATTAAAAGTTTGGTATTTAGGAAGATAATCTAATATTAAGACCCTTTTTAAGACAATAATATACATTAAAGTTTGAAAACAGAAGGGAAAAATGTGTTCCTTTTTTAAAATATATGAAACTTGGCTAAATTTTAGAATCATTTTGCTGAGGAGTCTGAGTTAAATAAGTGATTAAGGTCAAGTAGATGATGCATTAAAACATGTGTATGTTACTTGTTACATGTGAACTTTGAATTATCATTATACAATTAAGTTGACCAGTAAAAATGCACTATTATTCTATAATACAAACATTTTTGTCAAAATCTTTCCTATGGTGTCGTTCCCGTGAGCTGGCAATTGCTATGTTTCAAACTATCCAGCAGTAAATATCTCCCACTGAAATCAACCTAAATTATTCTGATGTCCATATGTCATTTTTTAGATTCAAGCCTGAGACACCATTAGCACTAATGATGTGAGGCGGCTTTTTGTTGATACCTATTGCTATTTAATGACCCAGCTACCTGAGGCGCTTTTGGTAACTTGAAAAAAAAATGATAGAAAATCATCCACAATTTGCTCCAGGAGAGATTTGATTACAAGTTATTGACTAAGCAAGCCTACATAAAAGGTTTTCTGCTATCCTAGGGGAAATGATTTAAAAAAAAGGAAAAAATAAAACCACCTAGGCCATCAAATTATTTTTGTTTGTTTCAAATGAAAGTATTTTATATTATTTCAGTTATAGTTAATATAAAATTACCAAGAGTTTTTAAAAACATGTACCCATTCACTGATGCACACATTTAAAAGGAAATGAATTTTATGTGTTAAGATTTTCTGGACATGAAAGCAAATAAAATGTGCCCTTAAGTATATGAAGTCCCTAATACACCACAGAGACAACTAGTATCTGTCTCATATTACTAGCTCTTCTCAATTTACCTTAAGACATTATTTTCTTTAGTGTATTAATGATGAATCTTTACAAAATGATTCCCTTAATGAGATGACTGACCCAATCAACTGCTTGAATTTTAGCTTGTAATCTGGGTCTTCAATGTTGGAAGGGCATGTGAAAACATTTTCAGTAGCAATTTCAAAACTGCAGCAGGAGCAGAAAAACATGTTTCTTCAATAACAAAAATTATTTAAAATCATTAACCTAATTAACATTTTCACCTGGTCTTCGTCTAATGTGCAAACGGGCGGTTGACAACAATAATTACTCAACTACAAACTAAGTAGTCAATTAGATACACAATTACCCAATTTGCATGCACAGAAGTGAATTTTAACACTAAAAAGTTATTCCTAAGCTTTATAGATATAATACAGATATAAAATTTAGTCTGTAATCCAACTGTGTACCTTTACCTACCTTTTTTCAAATGCATACCTAGAAACATTCTCTCTTACTATTAAAGTGACTCATATTACAAATAATGGAGGAATGATGTAGGTATTTTGAAAAATTAAGATTATCATTTTATGTATTCATCATTATGGTAGATGACAATCATTCCATTCAATCAAATTCATTCATACAATCATCCACTCATTCTTTTATAATTAATACATTAAATGCAGATTGAGCCTTCTACTGCAAGATTTAGTTCAGTATGTAATGCAAAGATTGTCTCACAGGGGCATTACATTACGAACCAAGAGGGTAACAGACAATTCTCCAAAGAAGACATACAAATGACTAACAACACATGAAAAAATGTTCATCATCATTAGCCATCAGGGAGATTCAAATCAAAAACCACATTGAGATACCACCTTACACCAGTTAGAATGGCAAAACTGACAAGGCAAGAAACAATGAATGTTGGAGAGGTTGTGGAGAAAGGGGAACCTTCTATTGGTGGGAATGCAAGTTGGTGTAGCCACTTTGGAAAACAGTGTGGAGGTTCCTCAAAAAATTAAAAAAAAAAAAAATAGAGCTATCATATGACTCAGCAATTGCACTACTGGGTATTTACCCCAAAAATACAGATGTACTAAAAAGAAAGACCATATCCACTCCAATGTGCACAGCATCAATGTCCACAATAGCCAAGCTGTGGAAAGAGTGGAGATGCCCTTCAACAGATGAATGGATGAAGATGTGGTCCATATACATAATGGAATATTACTCCGCCATCATCAGAAAGGATGAATACCCAAATTTTGCATCAACATAAATGTGATTGAAGGAGATTATGCTAAGATAAATAAATCAAGCAGAGAAAGTCAATTATCATATGGTTTCACTTATTTGTGGAACATAAGGAATAGAATGGAAGACATTAGAAGAAGGAAGGGAAAAATGAAGGGGGGAGAATCAGAGTGGGAGAGGACCGATGAAAGACTATCGACTCTGGGAAACAAACTGAGGGTTTTAGAGGGGAGGAGAGTGGGGGGAACGGGTGAGCCTGGTGATGGGTATTAAGGGGGGCACAGATTGCATGGAGCACTGGGTGTTATATGCAAACAATGTATCATGGAACACTACATCGAAAACTAATGATGTATTGTATTGTCACTAACATAACATAATTAAAAAAACACTAAGGGGGTAATATAATGTACATATGTGTCTAATGAGAAGATAGAAAGCTAATAATTAAAAATAAAATACCAGCAAAAATACAGTATCTAAACTTCTTACATATAAAATGTAGTTAACTTTAGAAAGTATTGAAAATGTTCATCTTTGGTGAGACAATGAGTATAATCTATTAACTCATCCAATGATTCATAAGTATCTACCTCTTACTGTGTAGTGAGCATTGTGTTAACTAATAGGAATCAAAAAAATTGATTTTTTTAGTCAAACCCTTAATTCTTATTGCAAATTAACAATGGATCTTCAATCTATTTTAACTATTTCTCTAAGAAGTTTGAATTTCCACTATTGTTTTATATCACAGAAAACTCAAAACGTATTTCTCAAAACGTAACAGTTTAGGACACCAGAGTATGTGTCTTACATGTAATTCTAGTTATGTAGGAAGTAGACTTTTCATGTTAGAGAAATATATATTTCACAGCTTTTATATAATGATAACTGAAAATAATATAACTAAGCCCAATTTCCCCAAATTTATGGATACTGGTTGCATCCCACATGAACTTACATTCATGATTTCCCATTATATCCCATTATTTCAAAGGTCAAGCCTGCAAACTTAGGCAAGAATTCCTGCCATCACAATTTTTCAAGAATTCCACTGTACCAGGTCTTTCTGTAGGTTTTCATTTCACTGCCCCTGGTTCTCTATCCTTCTAGCATATATCTCTATATCCCTCTAGCATATCACAGTATAAGGTTAGATATTAAATGTTCCCTATATTACAGACCTAAACTTCCTAGACAACACAAAATACTTGTTATGTTCTTATCTGGAAATTTGGGAGTCTGCATTTCTCAAAATCCAGCACTATAAAATAAGCTTGCATTCACTATCCCACTATTGACCTGTTTTATATCTGCGATTACTTTTTGAGAAAGCCAGGATTGCTTGGGACTTTTATTGACCCTTTCTCAGGCTTTGTCTCAACAGACAGGAACCAGCTATAGGTTTAGTAGTAAGAGCTTCATATAGAATTCTGGCCATTGAAATTTTCAATTTATATCTTAATAATTGTTATTATGTCTGGGTCATATAGTATGTGTATGTTTAACTTTTTAAGAAACTGTCAAAGATGTTGATCTTTCCTACTGTTCTCCTCTGCTGCCAAAGAACTTACTTACGTGTCAATAATAATATAGTACTATTAAAATAATAATAATAATGATAATGATAATAATAATGGCAGGGCTCACAAGACAGCTTTTCAATAACAGTATTCCCAGAATCGGTGATTTTTAATATGCGCTAGTATTTTTAGTAGATGCGGTTGAAAATATTTCAAATAAACTTAGCAGATTATCTGATTCAGTTTTAAAGGTAATCATTTTACTATCAATTTCATAAAGCAGGTAGGCAGGTACTCTAAAGTTGCCTTGAAAAGATTATGTTTAAACTTAGTGGAGTTTAAGGTTATAATTCCTTCATATATTTCTTATATTCCTTAGAATATATAAAGGATAAGGATATTCATATCCTTATATTTCTTATAATTCCTTTATATACTTCCTATATTTTCTAAACTAAAATTACTGAGATTGTTCTTTATAGAATAGTACTTTCCTTCACAGCAGGGAGCCTGCTTCTCCCTCTGGCTGCTGCTCCTGCTCCCCCTGCTTGTGCCCTCTCTCTCTGACAAATAAATAGATTAAATATTTATTTTTTTAAACATATTATTTATTTATTTGTCAGACAGAGAAAGAGTGAGTACAAGCAGGGGGAGCAGCAGGCAACGTGAGAAGGAGAAGCAGTTTTCCTGCTGAGCAGGCAGCCCAACGTGGGACTCGGTTCCAGGACCCTCAGAGAAGGCAACCACTTCATGAACTGAACAGCCTAGGCATCCCTAGATAAAATCTTTAAAAATATATATGAATTATATAATATTAAATTAAGAGACCAGGGACGGATATAAGATTTTTTTATATTAAATATGCTACAACTAGTAGGTTGGTAATTTAAAAATAGATCCTATCTCCTGCTAATATATTTATTTATTACTACATCAGAAATTCATTGAAATACTGAATGTGACTCAAACAATTTATATCATTTTAAAACAGCCTTGGTTAATAATAAAATATAATTTTTGTACTGTTTAGGACAGGTAGTAACATATATATAGATATATATGTGTTTTTTAAAGTCTTAAATTTGTCATAAGCATTTTTATTTTAAATCCTAAGGTTTCAACTTTTCTTAAAAAGAAAAACATACTGGGAGGTATATATTTTTTAAACTCCTTTAAATAGGCCTAGGTCAAATATTATTAGATAAAAAAAAGAATTTTGAAATCATATTAAATATACCCACATTTTGGGTCAAACTGAAAAGATTTCCTTACTTACCTTTGAACTCTTTTCCTGCAACCTATTAGAACTGCCTTAGCATCCTAAAAATAAATGATTTCTATGCATTCAATTTTTGTCTTTTTAAAAATTTCAACATAGCCTTTCTCATCATTTTATACAATCATACTGTCTAATATAAATTGACTTTCGCTCATGAAAAAAATGTGAAATTTATTTGATATTACTTGTAGGAAACAAAAATATTTCTTACCATATAGCATTATAATTTCATGTAACTTTATTGTTATAAAATTTCAAGAGTTTTTTTAAATTTTTAATGGGTAATAAATTGGGATGTATTTATAAAGATGTAATCTCTTGGGGACAAATCCAAGTATATTTTATATTTTCTGCTTCGATTAAGTCATGTATTTATATAAGAAAAATGCATTGAGCAATGTAGAAGTAAATAAACAGAAAAATAAAATAAGTACACACCAGTGGTACCAGTGTGGCTAAAATAGTACAATAAAAATTTAATATGCATTTGCCCCTCAAGTACTTCTAAAACCTCATAAAAGTAAAAACATACAAAAGTTTAAACAGGTTCAAAAAAACCCGGAATAATATAAGGAAATATGTGATGTTATTGGAAGAGATGATAAGTGCTATGAGAGTTCAGAAGAGAAGGAGCCATTCATCCAGTTTAACACTTCTATTGTATAACAGAAAAAAATAGACTGAGAGGTTAGGTGAGGCAGCCAAGTTCACACTGGTAGTTAATGGCCCAAATATTTCTAGGTGATAAGGAGATCCTTGTGATTCCAGGCATCATAAAAAATTCCAGTAATTCTTTGAAAATGTAGGGTTTCTTTTATGTGAACCTGAAATAGAACTGCACTAGGAGTGACTTTATTTCTACCATATGTTAAAATAACTATATTATCCTTAAGATGAATTTAATCAGAACTGTGAGAATTGGGTTATCTCCTAAACAGCAGCCAAAGAAATTGATTTTTGTATTTTTCAGGATTAAGAAGAGCTGGTAAATATTACTGAGCAGAAAAGCTAAACCTCTAATTCTTAAATATGTCTTACCATATTTTGTTCTGAAAGACCAATCTGAGAATGAATGCTGTCATTTTTTGTCACAAAATGTATTTTAAGGAAAATATGAAATTCTAAATGGTTTAAGGATGATTACTTGTAACATATGCAAATATATAAAAATAATATATTTGCATTAGAATATATTTTATATTAGTTATATATGTTTTATATATATATATTTCTATATACACACACAATTTGAAAATTTTAGAAAAATAAACATAAATTCATTTTTACAGCTACCTCAACAAAATACCACAAACTGGGTGGTTTAAATAATAGACGTTTTTTGTCACACAGTTCTGGGGGTTAGAAATCTGAAATCCCCAAGTGCCCACAGGGTTGGTTCCATCTAAGGACTGCATCTCTCCCTTTAGTTTGTAGATGACTACTTTCTCCCTGTGTCTCTTCACATAAAGTCTTCCTTCTGTGCCTGTATGTGTCTGTGTCCACGTTTTCCTTTCTAAAATATCACAAGTCAGATTAGAGTCCAGCCTGTTGATTGTATTTTATTTTTTTAAAGATTTTATTTATTTGACAGAGAGAGAGAGAGGAAGTACAAACAGAGGAAGCAGCAGAGAGAAGGAGAGGGAGAAATAGAGAAATAGCTCTCCACTGAGCAAGGAACCTGATGTGGCATTTGATCCCAGGACCCTAGGATCATGACCTTAGCTGAAGGCAGATGCTTAACTGACAGCCACCCAGGTGCCCTGCTGATTGTATTTTAATTATGATGTAAAGGCTCTATCTCAAATATGGTCACAGTTGGAGATAACGGTGTTTAGGACTACAACATATCTTTTTTTTGTGGAGGGGGAGAGGATATAATTCAACCCATAAATCAGATTATGGTTATATCAAGTTATAGTGTAATACAACATGAACATTTTTGTACCACTACAGAAATAATGGCAAATCAGTTTATATTTATCTATACAAACCTCCTAAAGAGGCTTTGTGTAAACTTAATATTTTCAAGTCATTCTATGTACTAAACATTTTAATCATTCGATTCAGATGTTCAAAGATCAAATTCCATTTGCTGATTTGAGCTTGCAATATCCAAATTTTAATCCTTTCTATTTCAGAATTTGTAACACTTGAGGAAATCTCTGTGTTAAAATTGATTGATTTGGAAGAGAAAAGTCTATCATAATTTGGTCATCCTGTGGTATCCAGTGAAAATTGGAAATGTGGAAATAATCCAAAAGTTGTCATTGGTTGTCCTGTGGATTTCAGGTTTTCCCAATTAGTATCAGAAAAACCCAGGAACGGTTCGGCAGGTTGATAGATCATGTTCAAGTTTTAATTTTAATTTCACCTTATACAAGCAAAGATGTACTTATTTACATTAAGTTAAAGTGATACCGACCTTTTCTTCCTAATCCATTTCCTCTAAATGTATATGTATATAATATTATATATGAGATATATATATGAGATATAATAATATATGGTATATATATGATCTATAACTGTATATATAATACATATACACATATAGATCACAAAGGCCTTTCTTTTGTAAAGACTTTTATTATTTATTTATTTATTTGAGACAGAGACTAAGTAAGAGACAGAGAGAGAGCATAGCCTGGGTAGAGAGACCGAAGGAAAGAGAGAAAAGTAGACTCTCCACTGAGTAGGGGGCCTGACAAGGGGCTGGATCCCAGGACCCCGGGATTATGACCTGAGCTAAAGGCAGATGTTTAACCAACTGAGCCACATAGGTGCCCCACAAAGGCAGTTTTATTGTTTAAAATTCCTTAGGGTTTTTAAGTGGTTGGTTTGCTTTATTCTGTTTTGTTTACAGTTTTAACCTGTAAGACATACAGAGCCTTTTAGATTTGTATTCACGCAAACTGCTACGGATTTCAGAGATGTAACAGGTTATAAGGGTCCAGTTACCTGTTACCAGGGAACCACAGAATGGCACTAAGTCATTTGCAATAATTGGCTAAAATGACAAATAGAAAGCGAATTTTATTCTTCAAGGATGTTGAAAGAAGTCTGATAAAAAAAAAACAATAATCAGAGATTCATCAAGCAACCTAAAAAAATTTCTATGTAACTTAATATGATGTCTAAGGTGTCACTGTTAAAGTAAATTGAAGGTATGAGGAGGCAGGAGGGTCTGTGGGAATGGCTAAATTAGTCAAGAGGTCACTTTCAAATGGTTGCTCTTGGAAAGTATTTTTTTTTACCAACTTTAGAATACAATTTTAATTATAATTATGAGATGACATAGGAATTGCGGAAGAAGAAACTGAGTAAAATCCATAAATAAAATTAGGGTTTGCGATATACCATCAATAGAAAATTAGGAAAAACACCTATTTTCATTGGTTTTAAATTAAGACCATAGGATGACATTTACATATTTTTGTATACACACACACACACATACATACTATAAATATGTATATATAGAGAGACACACACACATAAACACACGTACACACACATACACAGAGATGATTCCTTCTTTGTTTAAGTCACATTTTAAAAGCATGAGATTTTAGAATTGTTTTAAGTGTAGAATTCTAAGCCATGAAAAAGCAATTTGTCTCGTCCATAGCAACTTGTTTAACTTTAGGTGAAAAGACAAAAGGAAACATTAGATTTCTGTGGCCTGAAATTATGAACAAAAGTATAAAATAACAAACATTTAGACGTCAGTCCTAATACCCTGTTCCAAACATAAATCAATCTAATATTTTGCTGGAACTTTCTAATTATCCATTATTCCTTATTTCTCCTCACTTTCTGTGGTAATTGTATTAATACTACCAAAATCTATCAAATAACTTTAATTACCACTAGCACAATCCCACTAGATACTTGTATTTAAATAATGGTAAAATCACAACACTTTCAATGTTTAGATCTCCTAGGAACATGAGCTTATAGACAGAGGTTAACTATAGGCCTCTTTTTTGGGTTGGTGGTGAATAAGGTGGTGGTGGTTACTAACCATTTCATTAAGCTTTATAACTGAAAGAAACTAATATTTGGTATCTTTGTCAAATTAGCCAAACTTAAATTCATTGTCCAGAATCAAAAATTTATTTTAATTATTTTCTTTTTGATCATTGATATTATAAATTTGCAAATATTGAAAGCATATTCACATTTACTGACTTGACTTTCAAAATAGGTTTAGTTTTTCTTTTGCTTAATCGTAATTAACTCAGGATATTTAACAAAATATTATGTTCTATTTCCTAAAAGAAGTGTACTAATGGCACATTTTCTATGAAAGACTGTTCAAGTTGGCCAGTCAGCATTTCCTTGGATACCTGCCATGTTCTGACCAATATAACCATTCTTAAGTAAAAACAGAAATAGAATTTCCATTTTCTTGTCTTTAAATTTCTTTTCAATTTCTCAGATAATTACACTTCACTAGATAAATAATGGAAGCTTTAGAATCACTTAAATATACACAAAACACTTGAGATTAAGATTGCTTACTCAGATATTAAAACTGTCTCAATCTCTGGGAAATATTTGTCATGTTCTTTTAGCCTTGAAACCCAGTTTGTTTGAAGAGGAGGAGGGATTGGAGGGAGTCAGAGAAATGTAAGAGAGGATATATTGTATTATTCCTACTTAAGCTTTAGTTAACTCAATAATAAATATTTATTGTGTTTCAACATGAAGTCTGTGTTTTCATAAATCACTTTCTCACATGTTTAAGTTTAGATTCAAATTCTAATTCATTTATTTGCTTCTGAAAGCAAGATGTAAGCCCTGTGTGTCTTCTCTGAATCTCGATGCCGGCACCATCACCGGGACACAGTGATACTCAATGAATATTTGTTAAATGGAGGAATTTGATAGGAATGGCAGAAATTGATTTTTAAAGTCAGGCATCTAATAGCAAATTAAGAGATAACCTACTCAAGGTAGACATTCACTATTAACTTCTTCATAGTCTGGAAAAATAATTAATTGCTTTGCAAAAACCACAAAGGGGAGGGTAGAAAGAAGATAAAATTTTACTCAAGAGGTCCCAGGGGAAAAGGAGAGGAAAGGCGGGGAAGGAAGGACTAAGGGAAAGAGGGGAAGAGGGAGGGAGGAACGAAGAAAGAAAGAAAAGGGAGAAGGAAGGACTTTCTGTCATATGATACATACTATTGGATATGAACCATTCGGTCAGAGCTATGTTTAACATTCTCAAGCTTATCAACTCATTTAATTCTTAAAAGTGAAGACAATTCTATGGAAGGGGTATTATTCCTTTTTATAGAAGAAGATCCTGAAGATCTAAGAGGTCACAAGACTTCCCGTCCCCCTCATGAGAGCTAGTGACTGACCGTGATGCAGAACAGCTGGCCCTACTGCCACCATTCCATCTTCCGTGTTGCCAGACTCTTTTCCAGGTAAGAAAAACCAAGCAAAGTTAAAACCTGCTTGCTCTGATTTTTAATTTTATGTAAACTCTGGCTCTGTGCAAAACCAGTGGCAGAGGGCAAGGTCTTGCAGAGCTGGCAGGAGAGAGCATGTTGAGATAAACTGAGCTCACAGTTAATTAATGGGAAATAAGACTATGACACTGTTGCTGACTTCAAAGGCTAGACTTGATGTCCAATTTCTGTGGAAGCTGGGACAGTGGAAATAGGGAAAAATTTTTCACAAAGCGTTTTTAACTACAGAGATCTGCAAGTGTAAATTGGAGTGAAGCCAAGAGGAATATAAAATAAATTGTTAAGAGAACACAAAGTTCCTATTTCTCTTTCTACATAGAATCGTGCTCATTTAACATATGATGTCCAGGAGATATATTTTGGGGATTATAATGAAAATAATCTAGGGAAAAATTATGTAAACAACTTGTCATATTTATAGAATATATTTATAGAATATTTATAGTATATATATAGTATTGAGAAAGTGAAGTTTTACTCATGTTTAATTCACTAACATGTCTGAAAAAGCTATGATTTATTTTGGGTACTTTCCTCAAACTGTACACAGACAAATGGTTAAAATTCAATATGACTGTATTTAATTGAATTGATACGACCATTAAGAAATGTAGAAGCAATATAAGACCTTTGAGCATAGAGTCCAAAAGTCTTGTGACTTTGCCTAAGAGACTTCAATATTTTGAGTCTCAAACTCTTAAACCATTAGAAACACTAGTAAGTATATATTTCTCATAAAGAGAGAAATAACATTAAAACGGTTTGAAGAGTAAGGTCTTATACAAGTCTCTATTGTTTTTCTTAACTATTTATTGAGCAAATACTTCTTGAGTATTAATTTTTGTGCAATTCCTGTGACAGGCACAGCAGGTGGACAATAACCTACAGTCCCTGCCCTCCCAGTACTGGAAGCTAATGGGAGATAGAAATAACAGAGTTAATGTCTTTATTAGCAGCAACACAGCCAGTATTACTGACCATGTTCTGCATGTTGGGTACTGTGTTAGAGATTTCAGCTACATTAATTTCTGTCATGCTCTGAACAACCTTATTCTCTCCACCATCATACCCTTATATTGTCTTATACAAGCTGTTATGGGAAGGATTGAAGCAAGGATTAAGTAAGGACTTCAGGAAGCCCTTAGTGACTTTTCTAGAGCTACCAATATATATAATAGTCATAAATATATTACAACTATAATATATATGTATAATTCATATGTATATATAATTAGAATTAAATGCTATCAAATAAGTCTTGTTAAGTAAAGACTTAGAGATCTCTTTGAATTTAGTCAAAAAGAAGTTATTGATAATCTTCATGAGATACTTTCAGAAGAATGGGTTTGGAGGTAGTAAAGAGAAATACCAACTAAAAGGAAAACTATTTTTCTCTACTCTCTACTCACATTTTTTATATCAAATGTGTGCATTTTTTTTTCCCCACACCAACCAACTCTCCAACTCTTCAGATGCCCACTGGGTGTCCTACAACTCCATTCTGAAACTATCTACCCAGAGTTAGTACAGATTCCACTGGTTAAGGGCTCAGTCCCACAAAACTGCCCCCCATTTCAGATGTCAGTCACAGGTCTGAGCCTTCTGTACTTCTTACTGACCAGCTGTAAACTGGGATTCACTGTGGTCCCATCCTCAGTGTTGGATAATTTGATAGAAGGGCTCACAGAACTCACATATGTGCTTTATTTACTATTTGCAATTTACTATAAAGGATACAACTCATTAACAGCAAAAAAATGGATATTGGTAAGTATGTTGGTAAGAGTGGCCTCTCCAGTGGTACCACCCTTTCAGCATCTTAATGTGTTCAGCAACCTGGAAGGTCTCCAGATCTCTTCCTTAAGGTTTTTATGTTTTGTTTTGTTTTGTTTTGTTTTAATGGAGGCTCCATTATGGAGGCTATGATTGCTTAAGTCATTAGCCATTGATGATTAACACAATGCTCAGTTTGGCTCCCCTCCCTACAGGTCAGATGTGAGGCTTAAAGCTCCAACCTTTTAAATACATGATTGATTCTTCTGGCAACCAATTCCCATCCTCTAAAGCTCAGTTCATAAACTCAGGTATGTTTGAAACGGGTTAATTATCAATAACAAAAGATGTTCCTTTTGTCCCCATCCCCACCCCATTCAGGAAATTCCAAGGGTTTTGGAAGCTTTGTGCAAGAAATGGCGATGAAGACTAAATTTATATTTCTTTTTCCATCAGAGGTAGAAACGGAATCACATTTCAGAGTGAGTTGAAAGTAAGAAATTGAAGACAAGTATGAACTTTTCAAAATTTTGGGTGCTATGGGGAATCAGGATTAGAAAGTCTAAGAGGACTGAAAGGAAAAGGGAACATTGTTTTGTCCAAATTGTCTGCAGTGTAGAGTGGGCAGGACCAACCCATGGACTTGGAGAAGCTCATGCAGAAGTAAAGTATCACAATGAGAGAATAATGACAATAGTTATCTTTGGAGTCAGTTTAGACTTGTTGGGCTTCCAAAAGTGTCTGCATATGCAAGTCAATTCATGTATTTTTTTTCAGGATCATTCTTAATTGAGTAAACATGAAATTCTCATCCCATCCTAGAGCTTCTTGTCTCTGTATCTTGGCAAAGCTATAACCCCTGTCTTGGATCTGGGCTCCCTCTGGACTGGATAGTCCTTTCATCAAAATGAGTCTTGGTGATTAGTCTTAAAGGCACTTTTCAAGTGCTTAGTCTGAAGACAGATTTCTTTATAAAGGAAAGAAATACAGAAAATAACTTTTTTTAAAATCTGAGGATGTCAGATGTGTGTGTGTATATATATATATTTCTGTATAGAAAGTAGTATATTGATTTCTGTTCTGTATATATATACGTATATATATATATACGTTCTGTTCTGTATATATATATATAGAAATAACAGAAATCAATATATATATAGATATATATTGTGTATATATATCTATATATTGATATATACATATATATCAATATATATATAGAAATAACAGAAATCAATATATATACATCTTGATATATATATATATTGATATATATATACAGAACAGAACATATATATATATGTATATATATACAGAACAGAAATCAATATATATATGTATATATACAGAACAGAAATCAATATACTACTTTCTTCATTAGTTTTGCATACTTATCTATTCACACTTTCGGAATGGACATTTCTATTAACAATTTCCTGAGCCTGGTGACAATTCATGAAAGGATTGCAGCATTACGAGCAAATACTTTGTGTCATCGGGCTGCCAACGGGTAAAAATGAAACACTTTTCACCAAAGGTGTAGACTCCTTGTGAAGAGCATTACAGCCTGTGAATCAGATAACATTCCTCTGCACGAGACATGTGTTCAAGTGCAGAGGTTGAAATCCAGGCCTTCAGTTTGTGTGGAGAGATGAAGACATGACTAAAAGATGATGACAATGAAAATGACATCTTGAGGAAAAAAATAACAGGACACACTATCTAAAACAGGAGAGGCAAAGTGGGCATTTTCGAGATTAATAATTTTTTACATAATATTGAATGTATTCTTGTATCATTATCAAGACTACAGAAACTTGAAGGGAGACATTTATATTGTTTTGCAAGTATTAGGAATTTTGAGATGTACTTTGACATAAGGCGCTTCCATATAGCATTATTTAAAGTTTCATTTAGTACCCTAGAGATAAATGTATTACAAAAATTCTGGTATTTCTATTCACTGGGCATATATGTAAATAGCATTTTTATGCATGGGAAAAATTTACCATATTTATTCTAGTTTATCAAATAATATATAGGATTTAGGATAAATGCATTATATAAAATATTACTCTCTGCTCTATATGTGAAAAAGGTAATAGGGATACAAATTATTTGGTCTAAAAATATTTAGTATTTATATAATGAGATCAAAATGTAAGACTTTTATATTTTATTTAGTACTTATTATTCTGTGATGTATCTCCTCAGGCTTTGTTTCCTCTTAATTCTGGAAAACAGCATTCCTTATTCATGTACTGACTGATCAAAGACTCAGATATAGTGCAGCTCAGATTAGAAAAACAGATCTTGAGATTCATAAGCCCAATTTGTGAAAAATTAATAGGGTCAAAGCATATTGTTTTCAATATTTTCTTGGAGAAAACATGAAAAATGAAATTGAGGATAACACAGTATTTCATATAACTTTTAAAGAGAAAGTAATATTTTAAATTAATGGATACCTCCTCTATAGTACTAGTTAAAATAAATTATAAATATATTTTAAACAATACAGTTTTCTTGTATGTGATTTAATTAAAAATTATTTCACTTAAAATGCAAGTTTTATCCTCTAAAACCGTACCTCTGAAATTCCTGAACTACAATGGCATTATAACAGATGCAGGTAGAATTTAAAAGTAATCAAACTGGAATAAATCACCACTGTGGGAAATTTCATTTCTAGTTGCAATATACTTCCTTTTAGAGATATAGACCATGATAACTGGTATCTGCAATACAGTAATCGATGTGATAAGATCCTGGAAAGTATTATGAATTAAAAATAAATGAGCTAGACCCCAAAAGGAAGTTACAGAAAACAAAATAACTGCTTTATCAGCACTAGAGCAAGCTACATTACTGAGGGATTGCTGACATTGGAAAAGATAAGGCATTAATACTTAAAGGGAAGTGTGTCAATATATTTTATTACTTTTGTCTCAATATAATGCATGTTGAATTCTGAAACTAGAGTGGGCAAAGTGGAAGTCTGTGGGCCTGATGTGTGTCTGTTCCATTGTCAAGACTGTCTCCTTGCACCAAACTGATGTCAGGGGACCAGGGCTCGTGGCTACAGAAATCATGCTATGGATACTGCCTGCAGAGAGAAAGCTTTCCTGCTGGAGCTTGTGTTCCGTGAAAACCACCACGTATATATGAAATGCCAGTCAGTTTCAAATCACAGAGAATACTGTAGAAAAAGGAGGTTCGTGTTTTTGCTTTGCTTTTGTAGTAAACAGAGCATATTTTTTACTATTCAATTTCATCAGCACGTGATCCAAACACTCTAGAACAGGGTTTCTTGGCCAAAGCACTACTGACATTATGGACCATATAATTATTTATTGCGGGGAGGCTTCACTGTTCATTGAAGGATGGTTAGCACCATCCCTGGGATGCAGGTTTTCCTGCTCCCAAGTTACGAAAAAAAAAAAAAAAAGTCCTTAGACCCTTGCAGACAAAATTGCCCCCATTAAGAACCACTGTTCTAGAGTAATTATTTTAGGTATATAAATATAATAGAATTTTATATTGATGAATTTTGACCTCTAGCTCATATCTATCAAAAGATTTTACTAGACCTCATTTAAGGGACTGATGAGGCATAAATGACCGGATGAGAGCATATTTGATATACTATAATAGATATGACTTTTGATCCATTATCAGAACTTTTGTTTTAAAGATTTTATTTATTTGAGAGAGAGAGAGAGAACGAGAGAGAGTTAAAGGGGGAGGGAGAAGCAGACTTCCGCTGAGCAGGGAGCCTGATGCGGGGTTGAATCCCAGGACCCCCGGATCATGATCTTAGATGAAGGCAGATGCTTAACTGACTGAGTCACCTAGGCTCCTCCATTATCAGAATTTCTAATACAACATCTGCCTTCATAGCATGTCTGTAGCCTATTTTTTTTTTATTTTTTTAAGGTTTTTCAATTTGCCTTTAACTTTAAAACCGATTTTGAAAAAGCACATCTGAGTTGCACCTTTAAATTTTATTGTCTCATAAAACACACTATTTGAAAGAAGTCACAGTTTAACCATGTAATCTAGTTAAGAGCCCTGAAGTTGCTACTTTAATAAGTGAATATTATTCATTTAGTTGAATGAAATAAAACATTAAATTATTTCACATTATTAGAAAGGGAACCTAATGATGGACACTTTAATGAAAACTTACAGATGATGCCCTTCCTTGCTGAAATAGCACCCTGAATCATGGTCTGTCTGACTCAATACCATTTCATTATTCATAACATTTTCTAAATGTTCTAAGTCACAGTTTTAAAATTTAAATAAAATAAGGGTGTTCTTTCCGTTCAATTTTAATTTTAAAAAATAGTCCCATATAAAGGAGATTCTGGAGATATACTATATTTTGAACTTCATTTTTACTGATAAGAAATCTACTGTTAGTTTAAAACTTACTCTCTTTTAAGTAATTCTCCCTTATTCTCTGGTTACTTTTAGGTTTGTTTTGTTTTGTTTTGTTTTTCCTGCAAGTTTACTACAATGGAGTTAGGGTTTTACTGCAATGAATTTCGAGTTTGTTTTTATTTATTCTGTTCAGGATTAAGGGCATTTTCAAAGTTAAGGTTCATATATCTTTTTTTATAATTCTGGAACCGTATTTGCCATTGTCTGAAAAGATTCTCTCTGTTCATTGTCTTCCTTCTGTTTGCACTGCTTCATTTTGTCATTCATCTGTCTTTGTATTTAGTACCTCTCTACTCTTCAGGGTTGCACCTTCGTAATTCCTACTATCTTTCAGTTCACTTATCTATCTACTTTTGTTCTGCAAGCTACTGTTTAATCCATAGTTTAAAATTTAACATCAATGTCTACATATTAAAATCTAGAAGATACGATTTCAAGTCTGGCTTTTAAAATTATCTCTTGGGGCACCTGGGTGGCTCAGTGGGTCAAGCAACTGTCTTCACTCAGGTCAAGATCTTGGGGAACTCACGAGTTGTCCCAACTCACAAGTTGTCATCTAACTATAAGCAGAAGTAAACAACAAGTGATACAACAAAATATTATGCTGACAGTAAGTCGTTTCAACTTTTATAAAACTTCAACTTAAGTTAATTTCAGACAAAACAAAGAGTAGAATAATACAAGTCCTATGTGTCTCTGTCTCGATTTTACTAATCTCTCCAGACATCAGTTTTCTCATCTGAAAGTTTCCTTCAAATATTCCATGTCCATACTTTGAAAAATATACAACTAAATTCCCTTTATTCATCTTGGAATATATAATATTTTTAAAAAATATATTTCCTTCACAGTAAATATCATTGAAACATGGCATTTCTGCAATATATGTATGTTGAGTTGTGATTAAATCACAAAGCATAATCACAGGTTAGCTACAGAGGTATTCTAATCCTCTGTTTAGTATGCAGCTGAAAGGAGGGACTGGCTGAGCACTCTCAGTAACAAAGATGTCAGTGTTTTATTTCCTCTGCTTTAGTAAGCACTTCAGAATCTATATTTTGAGTGCTTTCGTGAAACATTGTTTTTCCCTTCTCTTGTCAGATAGATTCACGTGATATATTGTAATGATGGTTTATAATGCCTCTTGGCCTTTATTATAATTAAGTGTATTCCACTTGTTATTTATTTATTTATTTATTTATTTATTTATTTATCTGAGGGTTGGGAGGGGCAGAGAGAGAGGGAGAGAGAGAGGAAGATAGAGAATCTTAAGCAGGCTTCACGCCCAAAGTGGAGCCCCACACTGGGCTCGACCTCAAAACCCTGAGATCATGACCTGGGCTAAAATCAAGAGTCAGAAACTTAACCAACTGAGCCATCCAGGTGCCCCTCCTCCATTATTTAAGTCTCTTAATTTTCAACTTATGTGCCAAAAATGTTAAGTTTTAGATCTATGTGTTTAAATAAAGAAGGAATGGATGCTTCACATAATAACATAGTGAACGGAGTTGACATAACCCAGTCTCCATTTCACTCATATAGAAGAACTACAGAAAATATAGCAAGCATAATAATAGTAACTTAATACAGCCAATCTCAAAAGAAAATAAGAGAAATCTCCAGGTGGTAAAACAAAGCAAGAAATCAAACCTAGAGAGTTAGGGCACAGTCTAATGCCTTAAGAGTCTAGATGTGTATTCCACTAAGTTATGGTGGCTACAGGCTATGCTTTGGAGGAGAGATGCTAAGACACATGTAGGTGGCAGAGCTGTGAGTCAGTATGAAATGGGTAGATGAAACAGATTTCTGAGTAAATCCGGGACCCTGTGAGAACCCCTATACCCATAAAGATAAGATTAAAAAAAAAAATACTGCTGTCAGGAAGAAGTTTATCTGCTTTACTGGATTTCTGAGAGTTAAAAAAAAAAAAAACAATTATTTTTGATAAGTAACGATCAAAATACAGCAAGCATGTGTGTGGTTTTCTGAACCATTATCATCTGCTAGGTATAAGAAACATAAACTAATACAACAACATAGCACCTCATTTGGAACTAGTGAACTCCCTCGGGGCCTGGCAGGTATATATTTTGTAAGGAAGTTCTATGACCCTCTTGGAATGAAACTCTCATGTGAGAAAAAAAAAATTAAATATAGATTAATAACAATGTATAAACCACATGAAGGAAAACAGGCCAACAAAGCATATAGAATAATTAGCATAGCACAGACATCTGATAACAGAAAAATGTGAGATGGTAAATAAGGATGTTTCATATCAAACAGATAATTGAAATTTTAAAAGGATTGAGAGATAATTTTAAAAAACGATTTTATCTATTTGAGAGAGAGACAGAGAGAACACAAGCTGGGGGAGGGACCAAGGGACAAGAAGACTCCCTGCTGAATGTGGACCCCCACCTGGGCCTGTAAGTTCTTCTTGTCAGTATCTTCTTTTTTTTTTTTTTTTAAGATTTTATTTATTTTACAGAAAGAGATCACAAGCAGCCAGAGAGGCAGGCAGAGAGAGAGGGGAAAGCAGGCTCGCTGCTGAGCAGAGAGCCCGATGTGGCTCGATCCCGGGACCCTGGGATCATGACCTGAGCTAAAGGCAGAGGCTTAACCCACTGAGCCACCCAGGCACCCAGTATCTTCCTTTCTGATGTGTCCTTAATATATACACATATAATTCTCTTCTTTTAAAAACGTTACTTAGTATGTCATGATTTAGTTATTTAAGGGGAAGAATGTTTTAAGTTGCTAATATATTGTCAAAATTCCCCAAACCGTGGCTTTCCTAATGAAAGAAATTCTGATCTTAAATTAAATGGATGAATTGAATGCTGTGTCATGGTTGATAAGTATTTGCCCAGAACTCACAGTGTTTCCTCACTTCATACTTAAAAAATGAATTTGTTGCTCATATTTGGAAGTTAAGATAATTAATATTAGACCTGATGGTAAAAAATATTTATACCTGAGAAGCAGCTGTTTTTACAACCAGCCAAAAAAGCCACATACAGCCTCAACAATTTACTGCCTCCTCAGTACTCCTGACTTTTTTTTTTTTTTTACACTTCAGGCATGTTCTTTGTTATTTCTTTTTGCTTTTTCCAAATTTTTTTTTCTTATGTGATTGTTATAAGTTGAATTGTGTCCCAAAAAAACATATGTTGATGTCTAAACCCTACTACTTGCTGAATGCAACCTAATTAATAAAGAGGGTCGTGGTTGATGTGACTGGTTAAGATGAAGCCATACTGGATAGAGTAAGGCAGACCTTTAATCTATTATGACTGGTGTCCTTATAAGAGAAAAGAGTGCCAGGTGAAAGCAGAGACATACAAGACAACCATTTAATAAATAAGGAGGAAGAGAAAGGAGCGATGCTTTTATAAGCCAAAGGACACTTGGGGCTGCCAGAAACTGGAGAGACAGGAGGATCCTCCTTTAAATCTTTAGAGGGAACATGGTCCAGCCAACACCAGGATTTAAGAGTTCTAGCACCCAGAATTCCAAGAGAATAAATTTCTGGTGTCGTAAGCCATCCAGGTTTAGAGAAAAGTAAAAAAAAAATGTGTTGTACACCTGTCTGTATCTGGAGAAATACACACAGTACCATTTATTTTCTTTTTTTGGCTCCCATAGACATTTGCTTTTACAATTGCTTTTCTTAAACCCAGCGGGCTTCACCTCAGAGTTCAAATTTATTTATTTATCAAAGATAAAAATTTACCAAAAGATAATAATACATTTCATCATTGAGAGACATTGTTAAAGGAACAGAATTGCTAAATAAGAAAAAAAGGAAAAGAATTGCTAATGTAAGTATAAATATATCTTACATCTGAAAAGAAATTAAGCATTCATCAGGGAATTACATCTATTACCTTATTTGACCTTATCTGATCTTTTCAACAACCATAGATATTAAGTGGGTCAGGTAGCAATTTTCCTGTGTTTTAGATAAGAATACTAAGTTTTTGTTAACACAGTTAATAAGTGGCACACTTTAGATAGAAAGAATATCAGTTGTTGATATCCGGGGGGTGGTTTTTAAGATGGAAAACTATTTTGTCCAATTTTATTAAGTAGAAAATTGAAACACTGCAGCTCTCTGCAAGAAAAAGAAAAAAAAACTTGCATCAAGCAACATAGGTCACTAAGCACATTGTTAAAAATACTTCTCGAACAACTGGAAAAGATTCAGTTTCCTTTTTTGTTGTATTTGAACAATAAGGCAGTGAAAGAGGAAGAAAACAGTGAAAAGCAAGGTAACTGTCTGATGAATTAAGAAGACATATACAAAGCAAATTCAAATTATAACTATTTGATCCTACACATATTGCATTTTGTAAGCAATCATCTTAAGAGAATCATAGAGCCAAAAGAGAATAGTTATCTATTACCCTATGATTCCTAAAGAACTGCTTCCCATCAATGTGACTTATTTTGTATGTGTACAAAATATTAGGGCTTCATGTGGAAAGGGACATAAAGGCAGGATTTGAGTCGACCAGTGACTGCAATACCGGTCTGGTTACTGAGCGCCACTGCCTGCCTGGACAGTAGATCCTGTTTCCTTTGCTCAAGGTTTCAGGAGTCTGGGACACATGGGACACCTGGGACACCTGGATGGCTCAGTCATTAAGCATCTGCCTTTGGCTTAGGTCATGATCCCAGAGTCATGGGATTGAATCCTACACTGGGCTCCCTCTGGTCTGTGAGAAGCCTGCTTTTCCTTCTCCCACTCTCTGCTTGTGTTCCCTCTCCTACTGCGTCTCTCTCTGTCAAATAAATAAATGAAATCTTAAAAATAAATAAATAAATAAAAAGTTTGCAGGAGACTATTATTTGTTCTTGAGAAAAAGGCATAGTTCACGAAAGGAAGCGAACTAAAGATTTGGTATCTACAGAGAATCTTTTACCTTCATCCTTTAAGAGGAGAAGAAACAAAAACAAGAGCAGTAACTCTGGAAATAGTTACTAACAATAGAAGCATTTTAATGTTTTTAGTATTTTTAAATTTGCTTTAAAAAGTTTTAGTAAAGTGGCTTGCAGGAAAGGCGGTATAAATATAAATGGAGCTCGCTTTCTGCCCGTGGATGCCGCCGAGTAAGCATCGTTAAAGTCTCCCCTCCCGCGGCCATAATGTCTAAGTCAGAGTCTCCCAAAGAGCCTGAACAGCTGCAGAAGCTCTTCATCGGAGGTCTGAGCTTTGAAACAACCGATGAGAATCTGAGGAGCCATTTTGAGCCATGGGGAACACTGTGTGGTAATGAGAGATGCCAACACCAAGCACTCCAGAGGCTTTGGGTTTGTCACCTATGCCCCTGTGGAGGAGGTGAAGGCAGCCATGAACACAAGGCCATACAAGGTGGGCGGAAGAGTTGTGGAACCAAAGAGGGCTGTCTCAAGAGAAGATTCTCAAAGACCTGGTGCCCACTTAACTGTGAAAAAGATTTTTGTTGGTGGCATTGAAGAAGACACTGAAGAACATCATCAAAGAGATGATTTAGAACAGTGTGGGAACATCCAAGTGATTGAGATCATGACTGACCAAGGCAGTGGCAAAAAGAGGGGTTTTGCTTTTGTAACATTTGATGATCATGATTCTATAGACAAGATTGTCATTCAAAAATACCATACTGTGAATGGCCACATCTGTGAAGTAAGGAAAGCACTCTCTAAGCAAGAGATGGCTTATGCTTCACCCAGCCAAAGAGGTCGAAGTGGGTCTGGAAACTTTGGTGGTGGTCATGGAGGTGGTTTTGGTGGGGATGACAACTTTGGTCATGGAGGAAACTTCAGTGGTCGATGTGGCTTTGGTGGCAGTCAAGGTGGTGGTGAATATAGTGGCAGTGGGGATGGCTATAATGGATTTGGTAATGATGGTGGTTATGGAGGAGGCAGCCATGGTTACTCTGAAGGAAGCAGAGGCTATGGAAGTGGTGGACAGGGTTATGGAAACCAGGGCAGTGGCTACGGTGGTAGAGTTATAACAACAGAGGAGGCAGAGGCAGCAATGGCAGTGGTAGTGGAAGCAACTTTGGAGGTGGCGGAAGCTATAATGATTTTGGCAATTACAATAATCAATCCTCAAATTTTGGACCCATGAAAGGAGGCAATTTTGGAGGCAGAAGCTCTGGCCCTTATGGTGGTGGAGGCCAATACTTCGCCAAACCACAAAACCAAGGTGGCTATGGTAGTTTCAGCGGCAGCAGCAGCTACGGCAGTGGCAGAAGGTTTTAATTACTGCCAAAAAACAAAGCTTAGCAGGAGAGGAGAGCCAGAGAAGTGACAGGAAAGCTACAGGTTACAACAGATTTGTGAACTCAGCCAAGCACAGTGGTGGCAGGGCCTAGCTGCTACAAAGAAGACATGTTTTAGACAATACTCATGTGTATGGGCAAAAAAAAACCCTCGAGGACTGTATTTGTGACTAATTGTATAACAGGTTATTTTAGTTTCTGTTCTGTGGAAAGTGTAAAGCATTCCAACAAAGGGTTTTAATGTAGATTTTTTTTTTTTTTTTTGCACCCATGCTGTTGATTGCTAAATGTAATAGTCTGATCACGCTGAATAAATGTGTCTTTAAAAAAAAAAAATGGAGCTCAACTTTGGATCCAATGAATCAGATTTCCTATGAGTTACATGCCTATCATTTACTGATGGCACAGAGTAACCACTGCATTCTCTCCTCCACTATCCATCAGTTTTTAGAAGTAGTAGAGGTTTCACAGAGAGCCAGTTGCCTGGAGAGAAAGCCAGGCTTTCCTCATTAGCACACGGTAGTGATCCACAGGGTAGCCAGCATTTGATTATTAATATGAACTGTTTGGGCCATTAGCTGTCGCCTGTTTCAAAAACTTGTGTGGTGATGTTTAGCTTTGGACTTTCTTTCCTGCTGTCAAATTTAGTTAAAGCATGCCTTTGGGATCAAATGTTGTAAGGGGAAACGCACAGTGGAGCCATTTCATAAGTCTTCCTCCTGTAGGAATCCTGGTTGAAAACTAAATTAACACTTAATATATAATATTTTGTACTAGCTTCATAGCTCCTTAAACCTTAGGATAGAGACAATATTTATTAATAATGTCCTGAGGTTTAGAGTCAGTGTGTACTCTTATAATTCATTTTATCTCTTTTGAAATAGAAGTTGCTGTAAATTGATTTATTCCACATTGGTGTTTGAAGTTACTGTCAGAAAACTGATTTTATTTTATTTTACTTTATTTTGTTTTTTGGTAATTATATTAATTCTAGCTTTCTGTTAGATTTTTATAGTAAGCATTAATAAAGTAAACTTCGAAAACATATTAATATATCTTTTGTTACTAATAATCAACATAAACATTCCAAATAGAGAATCATACCTTTAGAAACACACTCCTATGAGTAACTCATGGCATGTAAAATGATACTAAATTATGCTTCATCATGTTAACACATTCTCATTTTGCAGAAAGCAAGAATGAAAGTTCTGGAATTGGAAAGATTCATTTTCTTCAATGTCTAGTCTATTAATGCCTTTCATAGCTCAGGATGTATATAAACACTGTCACCCTATCTCTGCCACATAGAACAACAAAATATTAGTTTATATTTTGATATTGAAAATGACATTCTATTTAATTAGTTTAACTTCATTTGTTTTTTAAAAATATTTTATTTATTTATTTGACAGAGAGAGACAACAGGCGAGGGAGCACAAGCAGGTGGGGAGAGGGAACCAGGCTCCCCACTGACCAGGACCCTAGGATTGTAGGCAGATGCTTAATGGAATAAGCCACCAGGGTGCCCTATTTAATTAAATTTAAATCGTTTTATCAATCTTTTAAAACTATCACCATAAGTAAGGCATAAGTCATTGATATTTAGGAAAGAAATATGGTCCTTTTTGTGAGGTACTTCAATGAGTTATTGACATTTAACCAATTTCAACCAATAAAGAGATGATTCAAAGTCCCAAGACTGGATCCTCAGTTTTGAAAGCTGAATTTCATGCAGAATGTTCTCTCTAATCAACATATGAATGTTTAATGGATGAATAAAAAGAGAGGTATCTAGAATAAGAATTCACACTCTAGAACAGAGTTCTCTGTGTCTTAGTGTCCTCTGTTGAACACAATATCATGGTACCTACTCTGATGGAGTATAAACCCTTCTTGCCTAAAATGCTGAACCACAACTACATAGTCAGGTTTGTGAAACTTATTGCTTTATAAATCCACAACTCTTTTCTGCTGGAGTTTGTTTTGATTTCAGATTTGTGAAAAATACTTAGGTCTCAATGACTTTGGGATTTTGCTTGAAGGAAAAAAAAATTCCATATAGTATTACCTTTCATTTTGCTTTGTTGGGAGATTTGTGATGACCCAAAACTTAGCAAAAAGGTTTTGTTTTAGGAAGTAGAGGGCCAAATCTGTTCATAAGTCCAAATTTTGAAACAAAAATACTTATAATGTTAATGTATCCAAAGGAAAGTATGCATGCCAGTTATTCCCACTTTTAAATGAATAGTGTTAAAAGCAGAACATATTTAAAATCTAACTTTTTTAGATTAACCAATGACTGAGTTTTATTATTAATGGTATTTAATCAAAAATGACTATCAGTAAACATAACTTCAGTAGATACTTGGTTTAAGTAATTTATGCATATGCCTATTATTTGAAATTGCTGGGGGAAGAAAATTCATGGCCAACTGATACTGACGAAGTTATTTCTTTAGGATGTTCCTGTCTGCTAACAGTTCTGGCTGATGCTTGGTAGTATTTTCCAGTCTGTAGAACAATCATTCGCTCATGTTATTGGCCTCCAGCATAGTTTAGAAGCACTCAGTTTTCTCATAGACTCACTAAAATCCCTTCATTATGAGAATATTTCAAACTCTACCATAAAGAACATGTATTTTTTTATAATCTAATAGAGAAAATCTGGTTCTCCTGGCTCCCCCATTTCCATGATGAAAAGAACAGGATCTGAGAAAGAAGTAGTGATATTAATACTTCTGAGCATCCCTCCATGCTTTTAGAAGGCCATCATTGGGTCCCACAGTGCCGCTAAAGGGAACAGAACAGGCAGTATATTTTAGAAAGTAAGCATAAAGGACTGACAGAAGGTTAAGTTGACCTGTTTTCTCATATTCTCTTCAGCTTTTCAAAAATTATTTGTTCCAAGTTTTACAAGCTTTTATATTAATGTTCAAGGGACTCCTTTGCCTATAGGAATGCAGTAGCAACTATTAATGTCAGATTCTACCATGTATGAAAATGACCTTGATTATACCGATGAATTTAACAGGGAAAAGGTCTTGAGTATGACAGTGGATATCCGAATGCTTGCATTATGGCTAAGTGTAACACATATCTTTCACGATATCTTTTAAAACATTGTGCAGGCCAAACAACAGAGGTCTGCCAATTTGCAACTTCCAGTTTACATGATGTGACTTGAAAGAAAACTGTAAAGCTCTCTGCCCTCCAAAGAGTTCGTGCCCAGAAATTTTATCATCCGCAATACATCCCTTCTTCTCCCTCAGAGGTAATCTTTCTACATGCAAATATTTCCTACTAGGGTAACATTTTAAGTTTGAAACTGGAAAGGGAGAATGAATTTATTGGTTTTCATCCTTTCCTGATGATGGATCATCAGCTACTGCTGGTAACATTTTTTTTAGAACTGTACATGTTGAAAGGAATCTTCTATTTATTATTAAAGCCCTTTCTGCTTCCCAAAAGGATGAAGTACTTTAAAGCAAAACAACAGACATACTAAAATCATTAAACTTAGCTCTAAGAAGAATTTATAACAAGAGTCTTTGTCTAAGGGACATTAAACTCTAAAATAGAGAATATCTTCAATAGCTGTTTTTACAAAAAGAGCAGAGGCATTCTTTATACAGCCATTTCCTGCACTGACCTTTGATAAGAAGCCATGGGCATGATGCCAAATCATAGTTCTGTGAAAGCATTTCTGAAGGGGGCTAAAGTAATACAGTCCTGGTGTGTACCATTCTGATGATCTGACTGGATGCAGGGATAAACCTAGAGTATCTAGAGAAATGAACAGTTGACATGTCCAGAGGCTGCCGTCTCCTCTAGAATTTCAGTTCAGTCAGTTATCAGATCATTGCAAATTGAGAATTTATTGGGCATTAACATGCTTTCTCTGTGTCGTACATTCTTAGAAACCCATACAATGATAGCAGTGACACAACGATAAAAATAATGGTAGACATCATTAAATGAGGGTTTGCTATGTCCCGAGACCTGTGCTAATTAATTTACACGATCTATTTAAGGCTCACAATAACGTCATGAAGTAGGTACTTTTCAAGCTATGCCCCCATTCCAAAGAAGAAATTGTAGCTTATAGAGAGGCTAGGTGAATTAATTGCACATACTTTTCCAGATAGCTAAGTTTGAAAGTTGGAATTTGAATCCAAGCATACTCCCTCCAGATTCTAGGAGCCTACTATACATAAACTTACATTTTATAATAAGGTTTTAGACAGTGTAATTATATGTGGAAAAGTTGTCCCTTTGTTACCAACTAAAACCATTTAGCTTATGTTCTCATGTAGCTGAAGATTCACCTGATCTCTTCGTAGGAGTAAGCTTCGAGAATTACTTTCAGACACAGTCATGATTTTCAAAACCCAGCTTGGATCTATCCTAATTGAAATGTAAGTTTGGCTCCTCTGGCCAGTTCATTTTGAGAACTAACCTGAGGTATTTGAAGGAAGGGACTTTTCTTTTGAAATATGTCAATAAATGTTTGTTAAATGATGACAAAAGTGATTTTGTCCTATACTCTAATGCTTGTTGAGAATATTCTTGTATTACTGTAGTAAGAAAGGAAGCCTTAGAGATACAGTTACTGATCTTATTTGGTATGGAAATGGATATGTGTATAAGTAATCTAAGAATTGAGTGAAGTTACTGAGTAAATACATTATAAAAGTTGTATGTGTTGGTGGAGGCTGGCTAGGACACAGTTTTGTTTCATTTTCTGGAAAACCATTTCCTACCCTTACCCTTTCCTACCTAATTCTACAGGTGGTATTGGAAGGTGGGCTCTGAAAGAAAATTAACATCTTGCTGTCTATATTGACTAATGGCTCTATAGAATTTAATAATTGAGCAGTAGATCCTATAGAAAGTTCTCTCCTTGAGAGCATACATTAGGTAGTTAAGCTCAATAATAGGATTGTTGTACTTTGAAAGGACTTCCTGAGATCCTTCAGAAATTTAAATTGATACATGTTGTTTGGTACTACTTGAGGTGAAGAGAGTATCAGTGTACTAGGGAGCAAAAATAGGACTTGTAGGTTTGTAACTCATGGGAAACCATACATTAAAAAAAAAAAAAAAACCCTGAATCTGTGAGAAAATACTCAGAAAATTATGATATTATGATAGAATGGCTCCAAAGTCTGGTTTCCAAAAAAGGAAACAAATAGAAAATATGAGGCAAATTGTCTGACAAGAGAACTTTTCCAAATGCTTATGCAGGGTAAAGCAATTAAATAGATACAAAAATAAAAGTAATTACTGAGTTTTGGTAGAACAGTGTAGTATCTTCAAGGTATATGATAGTAAGAAATTTATAAAAGCTACGTATTTATACAAGGTAAGTTTGGGCAAATTACACATTCAAACATTTTTGCAATTATAGGGAGTATTTTTGCTTTTTTTTTTTCTGGGAGTAAACTTTTAGGAAAAATATGTGCAATTATTGTTGATACTAGAATTTTAAAAATAAATTAATCAAATTTAATTAAAGTTCAATGCTAAAAGAAAATTCTCTGTATAACTGATTTTTAAAATAAATAGCTCCTTTTAAAGAAAACCCAAATTGGGGCACCTGGGTGGCTCAGTGGGTTAAGCCCCTGCCTTCGGCTCAGGTCATGATCTCAGGGTCATGGGATCAAGTCCCGCATCGGGCTCTCTGCTCAGCAGGGAGCCTGCTTCCCTTCCTCTCTCTCTGCCTGCCTTTCTGTCTACTTGTGATTTCTTTCTGTCAAATAAACAAATAAAAAATCTTAAAAAAAAAAAAGAAAACCCAAATAGTGTCTTTCTTTAAACATTTGATTTTCCTGAGTTGTAAATATTTTTGCATGATTAATAATATTAAAATTGACCTATTTTTTCTTCTGAGATAACACAAGGGTGAAGAAATCATGTGACCTGGTAAGCTGGGGATCATTTCTCTCACATCACAAAGCATTATCTTAACAAAGAACAAAGAAGCAAGTTTGAGATTCTGACATTTCAAGCACTGAAATAAAATTGCAGCACTAAGAAAAAAATTAATTATAGTAAACACTGATTTGTTTCTTTTAGTTTAGTTGTCATTCCAATAATATATTTCTGTGGATTAGGATAAAATGTTTCAAAGAGGAGCTTTGGGAGTATATTCTAATAGTTAAGCCACTTGGTTTAGGAATCAAGGACACAGAAATTCAGTGATGATTTTAGGAATTTCTCACTCCATCTTGGCCAAGTATTACTTCTCTTTAATATTTATTGAAAAAAATCTCCCAAATTTCTGGATTTCTATGCTTTCTGAATTTATTTTAAGAAAAAAGATGAAGCATAACATGAAATTCTGAAGCTTAGATAATCAGATAAACAATATTGGTTTAAAATATAAATATACATATGAAAATTAATATATAAATTTAAAGTACATCACTATAATTTCAAATAGATAGATTGAAAGAAAACCCCTCCCCTAAAATTGTGAGAATTTAAAGATGCACATCTATTTACATGAAGCTCAAGAACAAGCCCAAGTTTCTGTGGGGATAGAAGGTAGATTAATGATTCCATCTGAGAAAGGGAGTAAGGACTGAGAAAGAGCATAAAGGGTTTTGAAGTACTGTAACTTGACCAACACATATATTATGGGTTTCCACATTTGTTAAAGTAATTAAGCTGCATATTTAAGGTCTGGGCATTTTACTGCATATATACTATAAGGAAAGAAGAAATAAGCATTCAGTGTAGGTCAAGTATAGGTGTAATAGCTATGTTCGCTATAATCCCATGCAGTATTTTTGTAGAATTAGACAAAAGCACTTCTGGACAGATGCAGCTCCTGTGCCAAAAGTTTGGCCAAAAGAAAAGAACAGAATTTCAGTCCCTATTCACTTAGTAGAGTCTATATGAGAGTATATCTACAGTGCTGCATAAAATTAAGTATTAGAGAGGAAGAAAATAATGTTCATTTGCATGAGTTTAATCACATGTTAAGTTTGATGAAAACCATTTCATGTCAGAATGTTTTATAATTAGTAAATTTTAAACATTTTTAATTTTCTAAGGTAATACATTATAATATGTGAATTTTGACCTTTATACTTAACTGTTATTCAATGTTTTCTCAGAAATAGAATACAATTTCCTTCTACAATTTCCTTCATGAAACTAACATAATCAATAATCTATTTTGTTAGTGACCATAAAAAAAATTATCCATATTAGTTACAAATCAATTATTTAACAAGAAAGCTTACACTTAAAGAAGATGTACTTAGAATAAGGCTAAACAGGGATAACCAATTAATAGTAATTAATCAGCTTTTATAATGAAATTTAAGAGTTCAGATTATATAATTGGTGAATTGCTGTGGCCATTTGTGGTTAGGACAATCCCTTGACAGGACAAAAACATCTTGTGCTATCTTTGGACAATTCATCAAATAATGCATTCACCTCAGAAATTATGATAAGAGGAAATCTTATCATTTTATTCTAGCTTTCATTCTAGCAATAATTTGCAAGATTTTGGCCTACTTTTCTGGAGATCTTAGGTATGAAGTTCTTTATACTGTGTTGGTCAAGACTGACAAACAGATTTTTCAGTGTTGAACAACAGGACCTTCATTGCTGGATCCTGTTAAGTTTTATATTATTTATTTTTTCTCAAACATAGTACCTCCATTTCAGAAAACAAAGAAGAAAGCTATGTAGGTGTTTATATTTGTAAGATTTATTTACTTAGAACGTGCTCTAAATAATAGGCTTAAGTAATTAAATAGCCTAAGCTTAAATAAATGAAAATTTCAGTGTATGAATTGTGATGTCCCTGAAAAAAGATATAGAAGATTTAAAAAAAAAATTAGAAATTAACTCTCACTTTACATGATGCTAATAAAATTGTTGAAATACATTGAAATACATATTCTGACTTTGGAATTACTTCACTTTGCAGTTTAGATTTAATACAGTGTAGAATTAATAAACCTGATTGTTGGTAGCTGGTGGTTTTATTCACTGAATAGACTATCAATTTATTATTTCTATTATAATTTAGTTGTGTAATCCTTCAGGATTAGTTACTTTTGTAAGCTCTATTTACTAACCCTGAAATTTGGCAAGAAATTGCTTTTATTAATTCTCTATTAATGGCTGACTATACATTCAAAAATGTATTATAGAATCTTTGGTTAGGTAATTCACATATGTTATGGTTAATATTTTTTTTTTTTACAGAGAGAAATGTGTGAATTTTTTCTCTTTCAAATAGAAAGAAATCATTTTATTTTACTTTTTATTTTTTAAGATTTTTATTTATTTATTTGACAGACAGAGATCACAAGCAGGCAGAGAGGCAGGCAGAGAGAGAGGAAGGGAAGCAGGCTCCCCGCTGAGCAGAGAGTCCGACATGGGGCTCGATCCCAGGACCCTGAGATCATGACCTGAGCTGAAGGCAGAGGCTTAACCCACTGAGCCACCCAGGAGCCCCAAAAGAAATCATTTTAAATTTTAAATTGCAAATATAGCTAAACTACATAAAAAGAAAACTAAATAAACTCATGATCTGGGGTTTAATAGGAAATTTCATAAAATACCTCAGTTTTAGGTCTAAGAGAAAACTATTTGCAATTATAAAAGTCATTTTTAAAAATTCACTTTGCATCAGTAATTTATTTACCACCACAAAACTGGAGAACAAAAAATGTTTAAAACCTAAACTAAAAGTAGAGAACATAGTTACTTGAAGACAAATAAATAATTGACGTGGAAAGGTTTCATAAACTGTCAATTCCTACGGTAACATAGCTTTCAACAGCTACAATAATTTTTATTATTTCAAAACCACTATTACCTTAATTGACAAATAATTATTTATCACCTACCTTGGACAAAGGTATTGTATTTTACTATAGGAATGGAGAGTTACAAGTAAAAACCTTTCCCCTTTAAGGACTTACAGTATAATTAGGAAGAAAGAACATATAAAAAGAAGGTACATGATAATAAAGAGTTATATGTGAACTGCCAAAGGAGTGGAAGAGGCAATAAATTCTGTAGGAAATCAAAGTAGGGGGTCATGGTGAAATTAAATTATTGCCCTTATGCAAATCAATTCTAAATTGTTATATCTTAAAAAACAAAGTTAGGAGTATGGCCAGTCAAAAGAAACGTAGTTATTACAACCATTTATTTCCCCTCCAAATCCTGTTACTTTCCTATGGAAAACCCATGCCCTCTTGTGGACAGGACTATTCGTTTTAGGAATATCAAAGGTGACCTCATCTTTTTTCTCTAATATCATAAGCATATGTTAGAAGTGGAGTCAAGACTGTCAGTATCAGATGCTTTTAGTGTCTTAAAGGTCAATGAATTAACATTTGAGAAAGACTTTAATCTTCTACACAGTTATATAAGCATAATCCCAGCTTCTAGAATTTTCTAAGAAAATGAAAGTATTTTCTATATAACTGTGGTCTCCTTTTTGAAATTTCTAAAAACTGTTACATAAGAATATAATATTTTTTGATTATATGAAGAGGTAAGGTAAGAATAAAACAGCTACCTTTTCACCTGCTCATTTCACTGCTAGCAATCACAAATCTCTAGACTTTAGACATCCATTTTCCACATTTCTGAGAACAGAAAACCTAAAACAAATCTAAATGTCTGCCGCCTTCCTAAACCAACAGTGGGCAAAAACTTATTATATGGATTTGCAAGTAAAAATATTTCTTAAGATATATGTCTTAAAAATAGGATGAAATAGTTCCATTTTTAAAAGTCTATCTTTAAGACTTACATGTGGAGGGTATCAGGATTGATTCTTCAGGTCGTTAATATGTAAGAAACCTAGACTAAAGTTTTTAGTAATTGTTTGGGGAGCTCAATGCCATTGCTGTTTTCATTTTGCGATTATATTTGCTAAATAGTTACAATATCCAAATTATTTAATTCTATGCATTACTTTGTATGCCAGTCACATTGCAATGAAAGCCTGAATTTAAGGTTTTTAAGCAAACACCACACAAGATTATCATCCCTCATTAAACTCAGTAGTCCTAAGTACTTCTCTTTATAAGAAGGGGAAAAAAAAATAAACATTCATTGGGCTTGACATTATATAAACTGTCTGATACCAAGAGCAAGTCGAATGTTCTCTTTCCTTAAAGGCTATGCTAGATAATATATATCATATGACCCGAAGTTTACAGGCAGAAGGCATTTTACATTGGTTTCTTATTCAAATTTTAGAGATTTTTCACAAGCAATTTATGTAGGTACAAGCTTCTTAAAATGTCCTTTGGGCACATCTGTCTTCCCAATTTCATCAATTCAGCTGCATATAATACCCGTGTCCCCAGGTAAAAGTCATGATGCAATTCTATCAGACAGTTGCTGTACTTTGCGCAGTGTGGGTGTGAGAGCTAATTTTGTCCTTAGATTCAGAAGCTTCATTAACAGTCTTAACACATTCACTGCAGCTTTCTAAACCTCTCAGGCTTTAACACTTACACTACTGCAGAACTGGGGAGAAAGAAAAATAAAATGTTATCCTTGTTTTGAAAACACGTTCTTCTGATTGGCAACAAATACAGCTCTTTTGTGCACTTCCCAGATCTGAGCTCCAACAATGTCATGCTATGGAAGCCTTTCAGCAATTCATGATTGATACTGTGGGAAAAGGACTTTTACACACACACACAAACACACACTAAAATTTTGTTTCAACCCAAGTGAAGAGACGATGCCTAGACTTGACTGTGGGGATGTTTATGGCTACAAAAGAGCATTCTTTTCAGGGAATCTTTACTCCTGCATTTTTAAAACCTCAGTTCCATATTATCATAAATAGCCAATATTAATATTAATTTCTCAGATTTCAGTGATTAACACTTCTACCAAGGTGCTTTCTGGTTTTTAAGTGAAAACCTTTAACAACCTTTGATTCGCGATAACTGTATTCAATGACTATACCACCAAGTCCATACAGTTAGTATGTCATACAGATGTAAAAAAAAAATATGTCCTTAGCAATTACAACAAGCTTTGTCAGACTCACTCGAACAGCCATACTAGAGTAATATGAAGGGAAACATTGTCATATATGTATGCCATTCTATCCATCTATCTACTAATAAAGCACCATAATTATAGTTCATCCATTAAGGAAATTTGACTAGCTTTAACTTTGGGTTACACATATGAAAAACACTAGAGATGAATAACGAGAAAGTATATAAACTAAAATTCACATATATTAATATTTCAACAATTAAAAGTATTCAAGATGGAGAGAATATGTATGCCCATGTTAGCAATTACTTTTTAAAATCCTAATACTTATACTGTTCATTTCCGTAGACAACATAATAAAATGTCTAGCTATGCAAAATCATTACTTTCTTAATGGACATATGCAAGATTTCTACATTGTCTCAAAGCTGAAACAGAAGAAGTTGTTGGATTTGGGGCAATACTCTAAAATCTTGGAAATATCCTGATAGTACACTCAAGTATTAATGAAAAAAATTAGTAAGGCAATTTCAGATACATTTGCAATGAAAATTATAAAAAAAGCAAACATGTCATTTATGTTTAAACATCAAGTAATGACATTGAATGACCAAGGACGTAAGCAGATTGGCTCATAGAGGCAAAGAGTTACATTCATTTTTGAGGTGAACATTTCAACACAAAGTAATTTACTTGTTTGCATAACAATGACACATATCAGAGTACACTATTCAGTCTGATATCATTACACCTGATTTTCTAGCATGAAACTCTAAGGAACCATCATTTAAATTGAAAGGAAGAAAACAGTCTTAAAAAAATAGTCATTTCAGAAAAGTTATGCAGATAAAAATTCAGTTTAATAACTCACACATTCCTCCTTCCTTCCCCCACCAACCAAGTCTAAGCTTCAGGAATGTTATTCAAATTGCACTATTTTAAGAGCCCTTTTTAACAAGAATATTAGGAGACTTAACCCCACTCACGCAAGAAGATAAATACACCATAATAAGACTGCTATTCCAGCCTACTTGCTACTTTACAGAGCGTCTGTGAAGTGCAGTATTCTACAGTATTCTATAGTTATCATGTTCTCTATAGGACACCTTAACTCTTACACAGCAGAACAATTTTATTATGGAAAGCAGGCTATATGTAAATATTAAATCACATGCAAATATAGTTCCCCCTATCATAAGGTGAAGATTTAGAAATCATCTTCTACAGCTTATTTTATCCTATGGATTATTTCTTTCTTAAGCATTTTTGGCATCTGCTAGCACATATGCTAGTAGACAAATGGTAGCAGGCATTAAAATATTGAAGGGAAATTTATAGGAGAAAATGTTAAACTTGAGAAAATCCTATTTATAGCCTCAATCTTTCTCCCTCCTTTCCCTTCCCCCTCTATACCAACAAACAGTGGGAAAGACCAATGTTATTCCATTCTAACAACTGTATGTCTTGATCCAGCCTATGTTCTATGTAACGATAGATTGAGAAGTCTAGGGAGAGCTACACGGAGAGGTTCCCTTTCATTGGGAAAAATAGAGGGGCTGTCTCTATGCTGACAATTTGAGAAAGATTCTTCCTGAAATGAAGACTTCCTGTGGTGTAGTCTGGACTACTTCTTATTGTTCTTATCCACGGAGACTACAATATAGCTTTTGTCTCAGTACAGAGGGCCATCATAGTTGTACTAACAAAAGGGAAGCACCTAGAATTTCTTCCTGTGACTCTTCCTTTCATTATCGCTTCTCACCTATGGGATCTTGATTTCCTTGTTTCTTCCCCCAGCAACCTCTCATTTCGGCTTCCTCCCTCATGTGGCATCTTGACCTCTGGTCTCTAGATCTTGGATCTTTCCCTAACACTGATTAGATTATGGCTCAGAAAAAGGGTAAAAATCTTCCCTCAACAATAAGCCTGGTGTCTAAAAGGGGAAAACAGGGTGCCAAATTTACTACCAACATATTTCTCTGTTACAATGGATCTTGCATTTTGTATTTTTATAACCAGTCAATGAAAAACAAGGGGTAACTGATAGGCAGTCTCTGTTTATGAAAGTTGCCAAATAAGAACTCTTAAATAAATGTCATCTATATTACATCATTTTATAAAAGAGGGTGTTTTAACCCTAAAACTTAGAAAAAGACAGTATCAGAATAGTGTATATAATCCTTGTGAAAGAAGCAGTGTGTGAAATTTACAAATATACTTACTTTTCTCATGTTCTTTCACATCTATAGAACATTCTCCAGAGAACTGTCATGGTCTAGACACCAGTAGTTGGGAACCACTGTCACAGTACCCTTGGGTTATGGCTTGCAACATAGTGGAAAGTGACTGGGCAAGAAATTAGAATGCTAGAGAACAATAGGTCGCAGGGTCTTCATTTGAAAATAGGTTTAAAACATCTATTTTTCATGTCTTCCATGGTAAATGAGAAAAACACATGTAAAATATTCTGTACATAACAGAACACTTTGTTAAATTTAAATAAGGTAACCTACCTATCTATTAGTATTGTTTTGAATTTGAAGGCCCTCTACTACCCACATGTCCATCTCAACATCTGAAGTGATATGGGCAAGGAGACATGGTACTCCAGCTCTGTGGGAGCTCTATTACCTCGTGGACTCACCTGAACAAGCACATTTCATTCATTCATTCATCATTCATTCATCCATTCATTTATTGAACGAGTACATTTTATTTTATTTTTTTAAGATTTTTATTTATTTATTTGACAGACAGAGATCACAAGTAGGCAGAGAGGCAGGCAGAGAGAGAGAGGAGGAAGCAGGCTCCCTGCTTGAGCAGAGAGCCCCATGCGGGGCTCCATCCCAGGACTCTGAGATCATGACCTGAGCCGAAGGCAGAAGCTTTAACCCACTGAGCCACCCAGGCGCCCTGAACAAGTACATTTTAGATGGAATATTGACATCTCCTGATCCATACCACATTTTGTATGTCTCCCTTAGATCTACATTCTTAGGACTAGTCCCCAAATTTATGTGAATATTTGCATATATTAATCCCACAAAAAAAGAAGCAGCTTAAGAATTCCCTTCTATTTTAGAATTGGATTTATGCAAGGAACTGGGACGTCTGCACAATGCCATCTGATACTACAGAATTACCAAAAAAACCATAAATGCTTGGAGGAGCAAGTGGAAAGTATCTATTTTGGAGATTATATATATATATATATATATATATATATATATATATATATACACACATTTATCCCCATTTTTTAATTCGTAGATGATTTTAAATCTTCTCCAAGAAGTGCAGTCTAAAAAGTGACAATTGTAATTAACAAGTAGTAGTCACTTGCTCTGAGAATTGATAAAAAAGTTCTGTTGTATTAAAAAAAGTGTTCCAAGGTTTTTTTGTTTGTTTGTTTTTTCTAATAATGTTTTCTTTGTTTCTTTAGATATAAGCCGGAGTATAAAGGCAGAATTAAAAGGAGAAAATGATGTTTGAAAATTATAATAGTGATGCAGAGAAATATTGTTATGATATACTAAATCTTCTGTTGGATAAAATTTGCAATGATCTACTCAGTTTTGGTGGGGATACAGGGTTGTTATTCTGCTGGGGAAAGTTTTAAAAACCACACATAATGTGCTCACATTAAACTCATTGTCGTTCTGGTCCTGGATTTTATTTTATTTTATTTTATTTTATTTTTAAAGATTCTATTTATTTATTTGACAGACGAAGATCACAAGTAGGCAGAGGCAGGCAGAGAGAGAGGAGGAAGCAGGCTCCCTGCTGAGCAGAGAGCCCGATGCAGGGCTTGATCACAGGACCCTGAGATCATGACCAGAGAAGAAGGCAGAAGCTTTAACCCACTGAGCCACCCAGGCACCTCTGGTCCTGGATTTTAGATCATCTGTTTTAATTTGTCTTTTCTCTGGTATTTTTAGTTAATGACTGCATCTTGTCCTTAAAAAGCTTTTCCTTTGAAAAAGCTGATTCAACAAATTAATTTCAGCAAGGAAATACATCCACATTTTATCAATTAAACACATTTCTTGTGTGGAGGTATTTTGCTCAAAATTGGATGTGCTATCTGATACCAAGAGGCCATCCAAAGAAGCCTAAACATCACCACCACCTCAGACTCCTGTGGTATTCCTCTGCCTCCCCATTACTAGACACATACCCTTTGAGATAAATGCCAGCCCAGATAAAGCCAAAGTTCCCTCCACCTCTTTTTTTTTTCCTTTTTTTTAAAGATTTATTTATTTATTTACTTATTTGAGAGAGAGAGAGAGAGGGAGAGAGAGAACATTTTCATGTAAGCGGATGAAGAGTCACAGGGAGAGACTCTTTAAGCAAACTCCCTGCTGAGGGTATAACTTGACATGGGGCTTGATCCCATGACCAATGAGATCACAACCTTAGCACTCTCTTAGGGAGAGTGAGATGCTTAAGGGACTGAGCCACCCAGGCACCCCCTCACCCCACCTCTTAAATGTTACAATTCAAAATCATTGTGAATAGTGTAGTTATATCCAGAAAGATGAGTTATTATTTTTAATATAATATTTGCACCCAGATATCTAGATGCAAATCCTGACTTACATGATCTTAAGAAATCACTTAATTTCTCTTACTCCCAGCTATACCACTACAAGTTTGTCTATATTAGTTTATAAAATACATCTTATAAAACCTGTAAACAAAGTAGTTTGGAGTATATATGAAAAACTGTAAGCAAGGTAGTATGGAGTATACAAAGATTGATAGGACATTGCCTCTGCCCTAAATCTCTGTAGCTTTTGTGTCACTCTTGTAAGGGTGATAAAATACATATAAAAGTTACAAGAGATCCATTGGAAAGTAACAGCACCATGAAAAAGAAATCAATAAAATGTAGAGTATAAAAATGCATTATTTTTTAGCTGGGGGACTAAAAAGGGGAGAGATTGTCTCCAAGGGCTGGACTTTGAATGACAGGGTATTTTCAACTTACACTCAACAGATAAGGGTCTACACCTCCATCTGTTTAGAAGAAATAATGTGGAATATAAAGGCATGGAAGTGGAAAATCGTGGGGCTTGTTCAAAGAATATTTTCCTCATCCAATTTGATGAGATCTTAGAAATGAAAAGGAATAGTGAGAATGAAGCTGGAAACGCAGTTTGGGAGACTGAATTTTATCATCTAGGAAGGAGACAACCCTGTTTCTTTCAGAGTAAAAAATGAAATGCTGTGGTGTATTTATGAATATATTTGCACTTCTGTACATAGGAGAATTAGTAGTGGGGAATGACTGAAGGCTGGGAGTTCTGGTAGGATCACCTGACTATAAAACATTAGTGGACAAATACAAAATATTCATCTAAGGACATGAAGAGTAACATTCCTTAAAATAGATAAACAACTCTGATTATTCTATTTATTATATTAACACAGTCAGATAATACTCAGGGTCTCTATTTAGAACTTCAAAAATATTAAATTTAAGATACGCATTATTGTCTAAAAACAGTACGTAGTATCTGCCAATCCTAGTACTACTTCTATTTAGGATATTACTACTGAGTTTTTTAGCGTACTATATACAGTATTTTGGAAACTCAAGCTATAGATTATTTTCTTAAGGTTATCATAGAGCATTCTGGACCAATGCTCTACTTACTTATAATCAACTATGGGGTTAGCTGATTAGATGCAACATTTCCTGTATTCCATGATTCACCAAAATATTAACCATCTTTAGTCAATTGTAGATATTAATTACAGCAAATAAAACTATAGGGAGCCTCATATAGTTATTACACAAGATTTCATATCAGGCTTTAGTAATGCACTTTGAATAGAGACACCTGATATGCTTTGTAAGAGAATTTAATTCTGAGTTTACTAATTACTACATATATAACCTTAGTTAATTCCCTGATCTTTAAAGTGGAAAGATTTTAGTACCTAGTAGGATTAAATGGGTTAATAAAAGTAAAATTCTTTAAACAGTTTTAGCACTCAGTGATGTTTCGAAAAAATAAAAAATAAATTAAAAAAATAAAATAAAATATAAAAAAAATAGTACTTGTTATTATATACCAGTCACTTTCCCCTCTCAAAGGTCAATTTTATTCTGTAAATAAGTCTTAAAATTTCCAAGACTGATTTTGAAAAGGGGAAGACAAGCCATACATTATAGTGACATTATTGCTTTTTTTCTACTAAAGTCTGTAGGAACCAAAATGAAGAAAAAGTTAGCAATTAACAAATCAATTCAGACTAGGTCTACAGTTAACTCAGATCATATACACTAAAGGAGGTTCATGTTGGGGCTTGACTGGCTGTCTACATTGACAAATTAACCAGATAACTGACATTTCTTATCTTAACGGTATATTGTAAGCATATAGGCAAGTCTTAGACTAAATGCCATGCAGTATTTCAAGTCTAAAGTGAATTTGTAACAAAATGTGCAGTCGTTTTCCTTTTCATTAACCCATTGACATTCTTGTCACCAACCTCATTTAAAAAAGAAATTCCACAGAGATTTGGTAGAATTAAAAGAAAATGCTGTCTATGTACTTCACCCCTCTATAATTAGTAATGTGGAGACAGCATGTTATAATTTGAATGGAAGTCAGGATACACTCAATGTCTTCGTTGTTCTGTAAGTAACTAGATGTGTAAATTTAAGTCACTTAAGTGCATCTTCTTCTTCTTTTTCTTCTTCTTCTTATTTTTTTAAATAAAATGAGAGTTGGAGGGAGGATAAGAAAGATGTACTGTGCAAGGAAAAATTCAGGGGCAAGCACTCTTACTATCCTTGGTGCTTGGCAAAAGGCATGACACATAGTAGGAAGTGATAAATACTTACAGAACCAAGCTTTTATGCTTCCAGCCATAAAAATGCATTGATTTTATTCATTCTCTGAAATGTTAGTATATCTCGGAGGCTATAAAAGAGTGAATAGGCTGTCTTGGAAGAAACTAAGAAATAATCAAGAAAAGAAAAGAATAATAGTCAAGGTTATCAATTTAATCTATCTCTGGGAATTTCACCATGACAGAAGAACATATGGGTAAAGCAGGATACAGGAGAAAACAAAACTGACTCTAATTGGGGTATCTTCAAAGCAATCTATACCTATACTGCAACAGTCAAATTTGCATCTGAATATGATCTTTGAGTTCTGCATGTGTGCGTGCAGGTCAGATAGAGCCCAGCTAATTTCCCATTTCACCTTGCAACTACTTGAAATATGTATGTAATTGAATATATTACAAATTCTGCAGATACAATTTGTATGTCAGCATGAAAACTGCATTTTGCCTAATTTTATAATATAATTTTGCAATAATTTATATATTTCAATACATTTAAAAGTGTTTTAATTCTTTTTATGCTAATTTCTTTGCAGAATAAAATATATATTATTATATATAATATATAAAATATATCTATATGTAAATATAGATTTATATAAACAATAACCATAATAAAACAAAACCATCTATTTCAAATCATCCATGAAAATATACAGGGAAAAAACTACGTTTCTAAAAGCTGAAAAACAATAATGGTTGCAAACTGTTCTATAAAGAAGCAGTTTTACATTAGTTGTGTTTAGTTGTGTTTAATGTGCCTGACATTAGGATCACTGCTTGCCTAGCACTACTTCAAATTCTCACATTGGCTTTGTATGTTGAAATGGTGTACCATCCTAGAGGTGAGGAAGTCAGAGTTCGGAAGGTTCATGTGATTTTTCCCTCAAATAGCAAGAATCTGATCTGAGATGTCAAGGCTGGGACTAATTAAATTTAAACCAACAATAGTTTCTTCATGTTGTATGAATCTAATTTTCTTTAGGAAATGTACATGATATAATAATGTAAACATTTAATACAGACATATTTTAGAATTAAGGTGAAACACCTAGTTCTCAACTTCCTAATAATTAATGACAAATATCTAGAAGAATACAGTCCATGCATATTTTTAATAAACAATAAGAAGAATGACTTTGCCATTGTTTTGATTACATGGGGCTGACAAATACAAATGAATAATCTTTTTTTTTTTTTTTTTTAGGAAATTGATTCTGACACAGGAACAGGAAGAAATCTCATGAGTTTTCAATTATTGTTACTATAATTAACAAGCCAAACAACCCTATTTGTCCATTAAGATCCACATTGAGTAACACAGAATATGAAACTCTGCCTGATCAGACTATTCAGAAAAATGAATGTAAAATTTCCTTCATGATTAAAAATCAGTCTGCACATCCTAGACAAAGAAAAAGGTATTACTTTGTGGAACAGTCACTATTGACTAACTTGAAATAGAAGGCGTCTGGACACAGAGAACAGTGCCCCAGTAGTTTATATTTTGAAATTTGTCAAAGGATTAGGTGAGAAACAATGTAATGATGATATTAACAGCAGACTTAATTAACTCCTTGATGGTTTGATTACATTTTCTCTTAATTTCTTATTCAAGATGTTGCCACCAATTCAACTGAGCAGATTGCAGTGAATCTGAAGTTGTTTGTCCAGTTAAATGTTGTACTTGCTACTCCCCCCAAAATAATAAAGAGCAAGTTTGTCTGATTTTTTCTGGTTTAGTAACGTAGTGTGAATTTCCAGGACTTCAAATTACTGATACTAAAGAATAACTGAAGTGTACATTCTGAAAGTATAAAATGTGTTTTTTAGTCTTTTACTATACATTAGTTCAGATTAAATTTCATGTCTCTAACCTAGAGCACATCATGACAGAGAAAAAAGTGTATCTTGTACTCAGAAAAATAAGATTCAAGAGCAGGCCAATTAATAGCAATCAATTAACTTATTTGGGTGTTAGTCTTTACATGATAAATTGGGAGATACAGCTAAAGTGCTTTCTAGCTTCAAAACTACAAGTTAAAAAAAAACAGTCTTTGGACCAATAATAGCTGAAATGTTATTTAAGGAAGTTTCTGAAAGACTTTAGTTGAATTAGACATCACTTCAATGAAATAGGTAACTTCGTGCAGTGCTTTCCCAATTATCTTATTTACGCTATTTGGAATTAATTTACTCAAATTCCAAATGTCACTTGTCAAATTTGAATCAAGCCATTTTCTTCCTGATTTTATTCCTGTCATCCCTAATTGCTGTATTTTCCCAATTATATACTAGCACATCAGTGTGGAGACTTCTCTGACTTGGACAAAAACAAAATATAACTTTGTTAGGGACATCCTCCTCTTACAAATGCTGTGTCTTCATGTGCTCCCTGGGTTTGAAATAAAGTAAGAATTAAAGTTGGGATAGGACAACTATCATATGATCTCCCTGATATGAGGTAGTGGTGATGCAACATGGGGGCTTAAGTGGGTAGGAGAAGAATCAATGAAACAAGATGGGATTGGGAGGGAGACAAACCATAAGTGACTTTTAATCTCACAAAACAAACTGAGGGTTGCTGGGGGGAGGGGGCTTGGGAGAAGGGGGTGGGATTATGGACATTGGGGAGGGTATGTGCTTTGGTGAGTGCTGTGAAGTGTGTAAACCTGGTGATTCACAGACCTGTACCCCTGGGGATAGAGTATTATGCCTCCATCAGAAAGGATGAATACCCAACTTTTGTAGCAACATGGACGGGACTGGAAGAGATTATGCTGAGTGAAATAAGTCAAGCAGAGAGAGTCAATTATCATATGGTTTCACTTATTTGTGGAGCATAACAAATAGCATGGAGGACATGGGGACTTAGAGTGGAGAAGGGAGTTGGGGGAAATTGGAAGGGGAGGTGAACCATGAGAGACTATGGACTCTGAAAAACAATCTGAGGGCTTTAAAGGGACGGGGGGTGGGAGGTTGGGTGGTGGGTATTATAGAGGGCATGGATTGCATGGAGCACGGGGTGTGGTGAAAAAATAATGAATACTGTTATGCTGGAAATAAAAAAAAAAAAAAATCAAAAATTTTAATTAAAGTTGGGATAGGACCCGAGACAGGTTAGAAATGTTCATACAAGTTTATAATCTCTCTCAACTGGATGGGCTACAGTGATAGGTCAATCTGTTGGCCTATGGATCTTAGAGTTCTAAAATTTATAAAGATTCGGCTATGTAAGGATTTAATAATTCAAGATGATCTAATCATGTTCATGTTTGCCAGTCTCTTTGGGGCTAAGATTTTTTTAGTTTGTTTTATCTCAAAATCTTTTTTTTTCACAAGGAAAGCCCCTGTATTCATGTGTGCCTTTCATTTGAAAATATCCAAGATTGGGAAAAAGGTATTTCCATCTTCAGGTTTTGATTTCTATCCCATGACAAAGCAATATAAGCCAGAAACAAATTCAGTCTTTCTTTGTTATTCATACAACTCACTTCATATAGTTCTCCAATCACAGTATCTTTAACATTTTAGGAAGAGATTCGATGAAATTATAAATATATTTAGTATTCCACTATCCTTCACTCTGGATGTCAACAAGTCAATCTATTATTGAGATGGGATTAGTCAAATATTAGTCCAGGGGTCCCTGTGTTATTTACTACCAAGATTCTGTGCCATTTGCTTTGTCATGGTAGCAGCTAGAAAAGATCTTATTCATATTGATTTTGCAACCATTTTATTTTCGCACTTAATCTAAATTGATGTCTACATTTCAATAACTTCATTTACTGCTCTATCTACAGTTAAATTACTTATGGTCATAAAGTTTTAATTATGGATTTGTTATCTTTACTTTCTATCTCACCCCTGAATATGGTTCATACAATTTCCTTTATCATTTGGGTGGTTTTTGGGTGTTTTCTACACTTTTCTCATCACAATTTATTGATCTATACATGCCTACATCTTGTTCCTTGAACCATGTCTTCATCTATACTCACTTATTGATCGGTCAACCATATAGTTCAGTCACATGACTTTTATGTCTATATATGCTGAAAAACACAAAATCAGTATCTCCAGGTAGAGGTAGAACTTACCTCTAAACCCCAGACTCATAACCAAGATCTCCAGTTGGGTATTAAATAAGCTTCTTCTTCTTTTTTTTTTTTTTTAAGATTTTATTTATTTATTTGACAGACAGAGATCACAAGCAGGCAGACAGGCAGGCAGAGAGAGGGAGAGGAGGAAGCAGGCTCCCTGCAGAGCAGAGAGCCTGATGCAGGACTCAATCCCAGGACCCTGAGATCATGACCTGAGCCGAAGGAAGCGGCTTAACCCACTGAGCCACCCAGGTACCCCTTAAATAAGCTTCTTAAACCATGTTTGTACAAATTCAAATCCTGATTTCCTATTTGTCAGTAAATAGAAACTTTGTGCTTATATTGCTTTTTCCAATACACCCTAACCGGGCCATCAGTTTCTTCCACACTCCACATTTAAAGCATCTGCAAATCCTATCTGTACTGCCTTCAGAATATATCCAGTATCTGACTGCTATCACATCTCGGTGCTACCTTTTGGTCTAACGCACCATTTTTCTCCTGAATTATTTTAGTAGGCTACAAGCTGATCTTGCCATTGTGTTCTCCCTGCTACTACACTTACAAGCTATAGACGACAGAGCAGCCAGATCGTTTTTACAGTGCAAAGTCATATTATGACTTATTCAAAACCTGTCAAATCACTACCCATCTCATTAAAACCTAAGAAAAAAACCCACTTCATTTAAATAGCTTACAAGGTCCTAGAGATTCTGTGATGGTCTGCCATCCACTGCTCCCCCACTCATTCCCTGACTCCTACACCCCTCCCTCATTATGTAACTCGCTTCGTCAATATCAATCTTCCAATTCACGAGATCGGTAGCTCTGATTTTCCTAACTAGTAAAAGTTAGAGTCTGTTTTTACTAAATCTTGAATAAGGCTGGTAGATTCCTGTCTAAACATATTATCATTTTCTGTTTTCTCTAATTGGGACACCTCTCCCTTAGGAACGCATATAATTTGCTCCATCAATCAGTGGGACAACACAATTGGATCAAATTTTCAAGAAAGTAAATTTGGGTCCATTGCTAATTTTTTAGTTATTCATTCCATTCTATATAGTTTAATCATCTTATTTTAAACTGTAATAAGTATTCATCAGGTATAACCTTTCTTATGCTCTAGAGCTCAGCATTATTAATCCTGTGGTTATCTTTTATATTATCTACTTTTTTGTATTAATAGACTCAAAACTAGTAGAAAATTGTTGCTACAGCTTTAAAAGTTTGTGGTACTGTAAATTGGTTCAGCAGCTGTGGAAAACATTATGGAGATGTCTCAAAAAGTTAAAAATTCAAATACCAAATCCCATAATTCTACTACTGGGTATCCACACAAAGAAAACAAAAGTACTAATGTGAATAAATTACACACACACACACACACACGTATCCCTATGTTTATTGCAGCATTATTTACAATGGCCAAGACATGGAAGCAACCAAGTGTTCATCAATAGATGAATGCATCAAGAAAATGTAGATATACAATGAAATATTACTCAACCATAAAAAAGGATGGGATCTTGCTATTTGCATCAACATGAATGGATCTAGAGGGTATTATGCTACATGAAATAAGTCGTACAGAGAAAGACAAATACCATAAGATTTCACTTCTATGTAGAACCTAAAAAATAAAACAAATGGACAAACAAACAAAAAGCAGAAACAGTTCTATAAATACAGAAAACAAACTCCAGTGGTTGCCAGAGGGGCAGGGGACTGGGAAGATGGGCAAAATGGTTGAAGGCTAGTGGGAGATATAGGCTTCCAGTTATAGAATGAATAAGTCATGGAAATAAAAGCTACAACATAGAGAATACAGTCAATGGTATTGTAATAGCATTGTACAGTGACTGATGGTAACTATACTGTGCTGAACACAGCATAAATGTAGACATGTGAACTCACTATGCCATACACCTAAAACTAATGTAACATTGTCCACCACCTATATTTCAAAAAAGAAAGAAAGAAAGGAAGGAAGAGTAGGTTTGCTTTTGCTCTTTTTGCTAGCATTTTTCGAAACCTACAAAGGCTTTGATATGCTATTCTCCAAAATCTGGGTTACCATTTGCTTTCAAATTATTACTTGATTATCCTCAAATATCTCACTAATCCTTCTTCTTTATATTAAAGACTCAATTTCATACTCTCAGCATAATGTGCATTACAGATATATTCTAAACAGCTTTTAGGTAAATGATGGTATTCATGTGTTATATGCTTTCTTTATAAAGTATCTCAGACTTAAACATAGAATCACAGCATTGGTGAAAAAAATCTTAAAGAACAACTGAAGTGTAATATTCATCCAGTTCATTTGTTTGCATATGCAAGTAGTATGATACTATACAATATAAGCATCAAATATATAATATCAGCCATTTAACATACCATGAATCTTTTGTTCTTGTTTTATTGAGTGAATCTGATTATCACCATTTCTTAAAAATAACATGTACAGTGCATATGCATAAAATATGTGCAATCCTTATATATACAAAATGAAATGACAATGCATCAGAAAAGTAGAATAGATTTATAGATGCTAGTATTAGAAAGTATATTCATAAGAATATGACATTTCTGGGGAAATAAATTTTGTTTTGAACTTTTAAAAAATGTACTACCAATATTAATAAATATACTAATTCTAGAAAAAATAGTAATTAGAAACAGAAGGAAAAACAAGTATATTTTTTTCCTTTGACTTTTTATTAATATTCATTAAATAACATATAGTGTAATATTCATTTCAGGGGTAGAATTTAGTTATTCTTCTCTTACACACCACACCAGGTGCCCATCACTACTACTGCCCTCCTTAAGCCATCACCTACTTAACCCATCCCCCCCACCACCTCCCTTCCAGTAACCCTCAGCTTGTTCTCTATAGCTAAGTGTTCTCTAAGAACTAAGTTCTCTGTAGTTTTCTGGTTTCTTTCTCTCTCTTTCTCTCTTTCTCTCTCTCTCTCTCTCTTTTTTTTCCCATTTGTTCTCATGTTTTTGTCTCTTAAGTTTCACATATGAGTGAAATCATGTTGTACTTGTCTTTCTTTGACTGGCTTTTTTCATTTAAATATTAAATTTTTTTCAATTAAAAAGTTGGACTTTCCTTATTTTAAAATATGAAATATAACAACTTGCTAAACATGTCAGAATCATTATGCTATGCACATAAAACTTAACTTGCTATGCAAGTAAATATAAATCTCATATATATGTTCTACATAAATATTAACATCTAACTTTTTTAAAAGATTTTATTTATTTATTTGACAGAGAGAGAGAGTGAGTGAGCAAAAGTAGGCAAAGAGGCAGGCAGAGGAAGAGGAAGAAGCAGGCTCCCCACTGAGCAGAGAGCCCGACAAGGCGTGATCCCAGAACCGTGGGATCATGACGTGACCTGAAGGCAGACGTTTAACCAACTGAGCCACCCAGGTGCCCCAACATCTGACATTTTTTGAGGGCTGACAGAAGAATCTTTTATTTTTTAAGCATTTAATTTTTATTGTTTTAATATATTGGAAATAAATACGGTGACTGAGCGGCTTGGTCCGTTAAGTGGTCAACTCTTGATTTAGGGTCAGGTCATGATCTCAGGGTCCTGAGTTTAAGCCCTGAGTCGGGAATCTGTGCTCAGCAGGGAGTCTGCTTAAGATTCTCTCCCTCTCCCTTTGCCCCCACCCCCGTTTATGTGCTCACTCTGTCTCTAAAATAAATAAATAAATATTAAAAAAAATAAATAAATAACCTGGAAATGTGCAGAGTGAAGGTGAAAGAAATATTCTTATTTTGAGATATAGTCTTAGCAAAAATATATCTTTATAACAGCAATATGTAAAAAGACCAAATAAAATTGACTTTCTTGTTAAATTTGGTCAATATTCTAGTGAAAAGTTTTATTCAATTTATGTTAAAATACAAATTTTAAAATATGTGTGTGTGTAACACACACATGTATATATACCTTATGTATTGTATATATAACATTTCAAGCATAGTTTAGCTGTATTTTTGAAGAATTGTTCAGATAAACACAATTTGACTTATTGTTGAGTAGGATTTAGGACTATTTTTCTTCACTCAAAGAACTCTCAGTGTAATGAGATTTTTATAAACAGAATGACAAACCATTTCAAGTGAGGAACGAGCAAACAGGTGTACAGCTTGTGCCTAATAGGCCTTCCCTTAGTTTCACAGTCTGATAATTTTCTTTGCATACTGCCTTGACCTGATTATTCATGACTTTTTGCATAATGAGAGAAAGCATTTAGACATGTTAGGTATGACATACAAAATCTGCAGCTATTCAACCATTCTGAGAAGTCCTTTTGATTTTTTTTTTAGGTAGATTTAGCAGTCAAATAATAATTTGATGCAACATGATTAAAATCTTGAACCTATTTAGTGAGTTCTTTGATAATACAAAACATTTTAGAATATTTCACTACTTAATTGTATGCATAAACTACTCTCATATTTCCTTAAATGTGTTTAAATGAGCAATTAACAGTTTGTTGCTCCTTAAAAATATATCTAAAACATGAAGTATTTTACTCTATTAGATTAGTTACCTTTTCTAATCACAAATACCATTTATAAATTGGACTTGGATATATGTAAACTTCAGAGATAAATCTGATTAACAGATCTTGACATGCTTAATAGTAAAATACCCACAATTTTAAGTAACATTTAAATGGGAGTATCAGTTATGTATTTCTTACCTTCTTATTTTCAGAATAGTTTTATTAGCAAGATTTTCTACACTCTCAATTTTCTTGTCAATCCTGACTTGGAATAATTCTGCCTTGGAGGAGTGTGTGTGTGCGTGTGTGTGTGTGTGTATACACACACACACACACGCACACACATATATGATATTCAGATAACCAGTTCCCTATTTTTATGATATTAACCTATAATTTATTTTTATCATTCAAAATAGTGTTACAATATTTGTCTATATCTTTGATTTTTCAATTATCTTAAGTTACTGTGTCAAAAGATTTAAATAATTCATAATATTCATTACATACATTAGCAAACAGTTTTGAATGGTTTTACTAATATCCTCAATCTCAAATCATGGAATGTTTGCTGGAAGGTTCCCTTTGGCTTATTATTTTTCTCTGAACTTGTTACACAGTTGGGTTTGTTTGGTTTGGTTTGGTTACCTCATATCATTTTCTTTCTTCTAATATATTTTACTTTTAGTATACTTAAGACTTATCTGATGAATTTCTTTTGTAGTGTGTAGGAGGCAAATTTTCAAAATTCCTTTATTAAAAAATATAACTCCAATTTTGTTTATATTTATGTCTTTGACTGCCTTGTTAACTATAAAATACAAAACAAATATTTTGTTTGAAACAGAAAAATATTTTTCTTATTTCCTGTATAGCATGTGCTGTTGCTGATAAAATTTCTAATAATAGTAAGAATATTGTTTGATTTTAGTAATCTCTTCTTAAACTACCAGGCAATTTGGGAATTTTCTTTTTTATCTTTTCTCTTTTTATCTATTTGTTTTCTTTCCTGTTTTGTTTTGTTCTGTTTTCATTCACTTTGCTGAGCACAGATGGGCTTTTTAATCTGACGATGTATACTCTACCTTAGGTCATGAAAATTGTCCTGCAACAACATGATAAAAAAAAAAAATCATTTCCATTTTCCATTCTCTATTTCTTCAGAACATATAGTATTCTGATGTTGGAATTTTCATATGTACCCTTTTTTTTTTTTTTCCTTACTTTCCACCGCTCTGGCTTTTTTGTTCTCCTTTCTGAGACATCTATTGAACTGCATACCTAAGAAATGACTAGCTTGGTCTTAAACACTGTTCATTCTATTTTTGAATTTAGCCATATTTTCATTTATTTTTATCTTGACAATTATATTTCTAATTCCCAGGAAGTACTTATTCTTTCATACTTATTTTTTCCTATCAACCTATTCTTGGATACCAAGTAGAAATTATAAAATTTCTATTTTCTAAATCATTTCTATTTTCTCTCTGTAAAAAGAAATTATTTTCTTACCTTGGGCTCCCTCCTTATGATTCTAGTTTTCTTTATATATGTGTTATATTTGATATCCCATGTCTCATACCTGGAATTCTCACAGTCAAATCCCCTGATTAGGAAGCTGTTCTCAGGAAATGTTTGGTGTTGTTTGGGAGATGTATATATATATATGGTGGCTTAGGGGGAGCTTTCTAGTTCTTGTGTTTGGTGTTTCTTTAGGGTTCACTTGTAATTACTACTTTATGAGCTTTCCATGTGTAAGAATTTTCTCAAGCAGAAAAAATTGACATAAAGTTTTTATCTTTTCTAAAAATAATCTTTTCTTACATATTTGTAACAAAACTATCTTAGGTGGAAGTAATTTGAGTTATCAAGTTTTTGAAACAGAATTATATTTTTTTAACTTAAGTGATGTAAAATTTTTGGTCTTTTATTGTCAATTTGTACTTTTCCATTGGTGTACTACCAGTTTACATATGTTAAAACTTTTTCTGTTGGTTTGCTCCAACACTTTTCTCTTAGTTACAAGGTGACCCTTAGAAATATTCAGATTTCTGTGTCACTAATCCTGAAATTTACCCTTCTAAAATGAAAATTTTAATAAAAACTTTAGATAAGCAATAAAAAATGGTAGTCACTAATATTAAAGGAAGAGTATCACTGACTTAAAAAGCATATTAAAAAAACTTCCGGGTAAAAAGCTTTAAAAATTCATTAACAATAGAAAAATAAAAACTATTTCTTCAGGAGAGCATGAATTTGAATCCTACAAAAATTTATACGTTATTTCATCAAAAAGAAATGCTTAAGCATTCCCATTAATAAAAATATCAACATAAACACACTGAATCTTCTTTAGAGAAGATGATTATATCCTTTATTATAATATTTTGATGATTAATATCGTTTATGACATTTTCAATTGTTAAAGACTCAAATTGAAAACAAATGTCCTAGCTTGTTTGCATGTAGAGACACTAATTCACTATTACAATGTACTCAAGAGCATTTTATCTACTGCTGTGGAAAGGTTACCTACAGCACAAGATTACCCTGACTTCTAAACTCTCATAACATATTTATTGAAGTGATTAGGAATTTTTCTTTTTTTAAGAAAGAGAAAAAAAGAACAAGTTGGGGGGAGGGGAGAGAGAATGAATCCCAAGCAGGTTCCATGCTCAGAGCAGAGGCTGACACGGGGCTCAATCTTAGGACCCCAAGTACATGATCTGAGCAGAAATCACGACTTGATTCTTTTTTTTTTTTTCAAATTTGATGTCTTATATTTATTCCCTCAGCAATAAAAAGATTGTTATGCTGTGATACACATTCTGACCTTAGGGAAAATATCTTCAAAAGAAGGATAAATTATTGATTTTTAAAAATATATTTTTTAATTAATTTTTTATTTTTTATAAACATATATTTTTATCCCCAGGGGTACAGGTTTGTGAATCGCCAGGTTTACACACTTCACAGCACTCATCAAAGCACATACCCTCCCCAATGTCCATAACCCCACCCCCTTCTCCCAACCCCCCTTCCCCCAAGACTTGATTCTTAACTAACTGAACCACCCACGTATCCCAACAATTGGAACGTCTGTGGCCAAGATACACTAGTGAAAATTACGTGTCACATTAATGCCACACTGATAAATCACCATTGCTGCTTATTAATTTAACTGAAAATATATTTCTTACTCCCAATAGCTCAAATAAGCAATATATGCACACCTTATTTATTGAATGATTGTGCTATAATTATAAGGTATATGAATTTCCAAAATTTGATCTCCTCTGCAAATCTGCAGAAATATATTTTAATGGTAGAAAAGTCAAATTCAAAGACCAATACAATAATATAATATTCTATAACTGGGTTGTAAGCCTCATTAACCAGCAACATTTTAAATATATAAAATATATAATGCATATAAAATATATAATATATAACATATATACATATATATATATCACTTTGCAATAGTGCTGAATGCATTGCTACTTTTCCTAAAATTACCAATGCACATTGAACAGCAATAACATCAATAACATTCCATCCTTAGATCTCTCTTTCAAGAGAGGCTGAGACATTGCATAAACAAGGATATCTTAATATGGTCTATATGGCACACTGTTAGGCATGAGAACGATAAAGCAGAATGAAGCAACATAAGTGACCTCAAAGGTTTCAAGATACATTTTGAAAGAAAGGAGCAGGTAAAATATTAAAAACATCAGCACAACTAACGAAATACCACACGACAAACATTGGGGTAAGTCCCATATGCCTAAATATTTTAAAGGAGACACTTCCAAGGACTTTGAAATGATGCAAATTATACCCAGAATGAAAGGAAAGTTCACTTGGGAAGAGAAACGAGGGAGATTAGCACTATACATGATGATTAAAGAAAGCTGTGGAGGTAAGAATGGGTATAAAAGAATATTTAAGAAAATACACAGATTATGTTTACTGGAGAAGAGAATTTGTGGATGACAAATTGGAAAGATCAATCTAAAAATAGGATTAATCTTTAGGCATTAAGTACCTACCGATTTTTAACCTGATCTTCATATTTAATATATTAAGTACTATGACACTTCATAAACTTGAGACCAATGCATAACATAGGTTGTAGAAAAGAGAATAGAATCAGTGAAATAAGGAATTTGTGGAGCATGGGGAAAGCAGGTGGCATTTATGGAAGTAAAAAGAAAGGAAGAGACTCAGGGGATGAAGGAAGAATCACTAATACTGTCATCTGCATATGGGCAGAAGGCAGAGTCACACAGGGTTATCAATATTTTAGCCTAAGAGCGTTAAAAAAAAAAATAGAGTTTCCAACAAGGAAAATATAGTTTAGATAAAGAGTTATTTGTGAAAGAGCAGAAAATGGTTCTGGGAGGCTTTTATAAACTCATCGAATCCCTGAAATAAATAAATAAATATATATAATATATATATACATACATATATATATACACATATGTAAAGAATCATTTAACATAGAATAACAAGGCAAAAATACCATAAATTTAATATCTAAAGTAGTCAACTCTAGCCACAGAAAGAAGGCTCAGCAAAACCCAGCAAAATTTACTGATTGCATACACAAAAGATTAGCCAATGAGTATCTACTGCAGTAGAGAGAGAGAAGCAGTATAATGATTCTCGTCTGACAAAACATAGCATACCAATGTTCAGTGAGAGATTTTTTTTTTTTTTACTAAATATTTCAAGATGATGTAATATTAAAAAAAAATTTACAGGAGAAAGTGGACTCATGCAAGATTAGCACTTGAGTGAGAAGTGATGGTTGGAAATGTAGACTTGGCAGGATATTACAGAAGTGGTGGGCGAAGCCATTCAATAAATTAACTTTCTAAAGAACTTAAAAATAGAAAACTAGAAAATTAAAGAATGAGTCTTTGTTTACAGAGATGAAGGATAATGGTTCCGCTTCACTATCTGTTGACTGCTTGCATAATCTTGAACTTGTTATTTTGGCTTTCAAAGATTCATTTTTCTGTATATAATAGGGATACTTAGGGTTTTATCATGAGAAAGTTTAAGGTGTGCAGTTAAAGGGTTACTCCAGTGCGTGGCCCTTGTTTATTTCTTAAGTATAATAATTTCCTGTTCATTCCTCTTGTCACCATCCCGGTATAAAAATTACTATTTTATCACTGACTAATGTTTTGTTAGGGTTTTGTTTTGTTTGTTTGTTTTTCCTTTTCACACTCATTTCTCTTTTCTATTGGCTCAGCACTAATTCATTAAGATTAATTTGAATACATATGTAACATTAAAATTTGTCAAAGAATTTATACCTTTCACTAAATAAAATTTAAAAATTTCAGTCAGATTCATAATGCTCCAGAATATTCCTTAACTCTCCTTTGCAGTCTAATTCCCCAACCCTTCCTTATACATTCTTAGCATTTGAGCTAGATTGAACTGTTCACTATACCAGGCATAACAACAGCTTTTCCACCTACATTCCTCATATGCATACATTTTTGTCTTCTTAGAATATTCTCCTTCCACTTCTGCTGCTATTTGTCCACATTTTTTTCCATAAAATATCTTGAACTAGCATATTTTACAACTTTTTAGCATTTACTTTTATAGCATTTAACACAATTAGCTTTATAGTATTATTATTTTTAAATGAGCTCAACATGGATGAGAACTATAAACAAACAATGTTGACCAAGTGGGGAAATGAGAACTAATTAAGAGAAGGTACTAGAAAACAAGTTTCTGCTGAACATAAAATAGAAATCACTAGAAGTTACCAGGATTCAATGATACAATGTAATGCTTTGAGAGATTAAGAATTCTGTAACAGTGGTTGGATGACCAACTGGTGGAGATACAATAGAAGCTATTAAACCCACGATGTGAGGTTGATTTAAGGATTTTTTAAAAAATTCTAATTTTGATTTCAATTACATTGAAGTGCATAGTCTCAGTAACAAGGACTGCTGAAGCCAGATACTAGGATTAAGGGCTATGTAAAGTCATATGGAAATGAATGTTTTGAATGTACTCAAGAGAAAGAATTCAAGCTTAACTGAACAATAAGGCCAAAGAAATTGTGTGTGTTTGTGGAGGGGGTTGTTTATATGCTCCTGTGTGCTTGCTTTCTTTTTGTTTATCCTTTGTAGGGAACTCTGAACCAAGTGATTATATAGCTTAACAGTTCATTGTGTAACATTAAGAGTTCTGTGAGATATCATTGCATAACCAGCATTTTTATTTTTTTTTTTCTCAAAAATAGTGATCTGCTTTGACTAACTGACAGAAATCTTAGTACACGGGTCACAGCTTGACAAAGAAATTTTAAATTATTCAGAAATACAATAATAGTCCTCATTTTTATATAATACTGTAGCTCACACATAATGACCCGAAGGTTCTTTATAAGTGTTATTTGTCAAAAAGAAATGATTCTGCTGTGTAACTAAAATTCAACAAAGAAAAATAGCTTTGAAACTATGAAATCAGGGTCAAGTTTATATTAACTTATTATTTTTTAATGTATCTTTGGCTCTAATAAAGGAAACCAAAAAAATACTATGATCATTAGTTCAGCATGGAAAAAATCACTTAGGAAATACATGTATTAAAAGAGAAGATTTGGCAGAATATGCAATTGTAACAATTTGAGAACAGAAGCGAGATCAATGAGAAAATGCATGTAACTGAATGCTTAATCAGATGTTCAAATATCTGCAAGGTTTATGTACATATGTGGATTTTATATTTTCATTAAAAAGGAAAAAGGGCAATCCAAAATAATGTACAGATCTTATATATATAAGACATTTTTGCGGAAAAGACATTTCAAACAAAACTATACAAAAATTAATCATAAAACAAAACCCAATGTATATATAAACTACTAAATTATTCTTCAATTTATATGTTATGCAAAAGTATTTTAGAAATTATATTAGTATATTATAAAGCACACTTTGCAATTTTTAAGTGTTCAAAATATAGAAGAAAACCATCTCATATTATCACTGGACACCAAGTTGGATGTTTTCATAATTGTGAAGATTCAACAAGGCAGTTGCATAAATGAGGGTGCCTGAATTACTCTTCTATTTCAAAACTTCACTAGAGTGTTTAGATAAAGAACAGAATATTTAATACAGCCTTAATATGTCCCATCAATTCCCTGTCAGCCAAGTCTCCTGCCTCTTCCCCCTTGCTGATCAGATTCTATGACAAGGCTTCTTTCTCTTTCTCCTTGACTCCATGATCCTTTCCTTCTGAAAGTCTTGGCACATTCCCTGTCTGGAGTACCCCTAGACTCATAGCCACAGCTCCCACACACATTTAGTCTTCCTTCTTAACAGCCACTTCTTTAGGGAAGATTCTCAATCTCCAGGCTACCAACAGTCTGAAATTTTTACTCCTGTAGGCTTTTCAGTAGTTTATTTGTGTAATTACATAATTCACTCCTTTTTTAGATACTCCATGAAACTCCATGCAGGCAAGAAATTTGTCTGTTCACTGCATTTCCCGGGGTTACTGCAATAATTACTCATTGAATGAAAATGCAAGAATCAGGAGCAAGAGACAGAAATGTGCCCTACCCCCATAATAGTGGCATTAAGTAGTAGAGCTATGGATCAATTTGTCAGCACCTCACTTAAGAAGACTGATTAGGTCAAACAGGGAAAAATAATAAGAATGTCTCTGTGTACCTGAGCTGAGCCTAATCCCACTTCTGCTATTTACAAGTAGTGTGAAGTTGTGTAAAGAATGCAATCTCGCTCAGATTGTTTTCTTATCTAAGAAATTGAGATAATTATAAACAGCTGAGATGAAATGAATGAGGTTAATAAAATAGAATATGAAGATATATACACTTAATACATCTTCAAGTGAAATAAGAATTAGTATGAAGGTGATTTTTTCCCTTCCTTGTTTGAAACATCTAATCAGAAATACGTTTATAGATCCTTTCCTTTCTTTCTTTATTAAGTTCTTTATTAAGAACTTTATTAAAAAGCTTTCTTTATTAAGCTCACACCAGAAGAGAGTGCGTCCCCTGGAGTTGTCTAACGGCATCTCCCTCTTCCAAAATCCTTCTGTCACTGAGCCTGGAGGTGGGCAAACACTCTACCTCACCACTTCCAATCATTCTCCTCCCTCTTCCTTAAAATCCCAAGGTTTAAATCTCATTTCTCAAGACTGTGCCTCACACAAAGTCTTATCTCATTTATCTCATTATCTTATTTGTCTTCGTCCTTTGAAAATTTTTAGCATCTGGCTCTCCAGTACTTCCTTCACCTCCACTCCTACAGGCCCCTTGGATGCTTAGATGTTCATAAAGGTGATTAGTCCTTTGGTCACTTTTTCTCTGATCTTTCCCTTTCCTATCTTGATCCCTCATTCCCATGGTCATGTCATAGACCTTGCCTTTCCTCTAAGAGCCAACTCTTCACCATCTCAGTATCAAGCATTCTACTCTTTAATCTACACTCCTATTGCTATAACTCAACTTCTCCAACTTGACTTCAGCAAGTTAATTTGACTGCATGTGTACCAACAAACCAAAAAGCCTACCACCTTTTTACCATCACCTACCCTCACATAGTCTCATAATTCACTTCAATTACATGGCCACCATTTTAATCACTATCTTGTATATGCCTTCAACTTCCTTATCCTTTTCTTATTTTTGTCATTACCTACTCAGTCAAATCCTAACCACAGTTAAATTCAACTCTAAATCCATTCTGTGCCTGCCACACAGTTAAATGTGGCTAACAAAAAGCACAAAAATGGATATGCTTTCCTTAATAAGTTCATAATCATACATATCAAGCATACCTTCATGCTTCAAGTAAAAATATTGCATTTCCAGACTCTACTTTCTCTCCCGGTCTCTCTGTTTGTAATGTTGTATATCACTTCAAAACTCCTACACCTTCTCCACAATCCTCACTTTACCTTATAACCTTGATTCCAAAGCCCACAGACTATAAAATGAATCAGGAGCTTCTACAAGCCATCATCCAACCTGAATCTATCTCCCTATACTTTGGCATCTTTCCTCTTAGTGATCAAATGGTGCTTTAAGTTCCAGGTTTGTGCTCCTTGCCACTTCATCCCTTCTCATGTGTTCTTTTTTTTTTTTTTTTTTTAAGGTTTGATTTATTTGACACAGAGAGAGAGATCACAAGTAGGCAAAGAGATAGGGGAAGAAGGTTCCCTGCTGAGCAGAGAGCCCGACACGGGGCTCGATCCCAGGAGCCAAAGACAGAGGCTTTAACCCACTGAGCCACCCAGGCGCCCCCTTCTCATGTGTTCTGAAACGTCACTTTAGCAATCCTCTCCTCCCAAGTACTGTAAGGCATCATCAGTCCATCAGTCTGGTCCTGTCTCTTTCCTACGTCTGCAATTTTGTTCTTTATTGTATTATTCCAGCAGCTTTTACACATACTGTTATCACCCTTATCTACCCCTATTAAACTAACTTCACTCTCCAAATATTGTTCAATTTCTCTGTTATCTTCTCAGAAAAATCTTAAAAAGAGCTCTGCTCACTATCTTTAATTCCTCCCCCCTCATTTTTTTTTTTAACTCACAATATCACTGGAATTGCTCTTATCACACTTGCTTATGGTCTTCACACTGCTAAATCCTATTTTCAGTTCTCACTGTTCATTTTATTTGACCTATTAATAGTATTTGACCTGGCTGATCTCTTGCTCTACCTTGAGATTCTTTCTCTACTTGGCTTCCATGACATCTCACTTCCCTGATGCTTTTTCTGCCTCACCAATGGCTCCTTCTCATTTTTTCTTTGATAACTCCTCCTCATCTTTCTCTCCATAAACTTCAGAATATCCCAGAGCATAGACTTTGTACATAACCTCTTCTGATGCACATTCCTCCCTTGGTGATATCATCTAATATCAAGGCTTTAATTACCATTTATATGATAATGACTCATAAATTTTATCTTCCATATGGGTCTCTGCTCTGAGCTCACACATCCAAGGATTTATTCAACATTTCCACTTAGCTGTCTACTAGCTATTTCAAACTTAGTATGTCTAAATCCTAAATTATGATCTCCTCCCCTAAATAATCCCACTCACAGTTTCCTGTATATTAACATATGCTCAGATCAATGAAATCATCATTAGCTTTCCTATTTTTTTCTCATATTCTTTATTCAATCAGCAAATCTCATCAACAACATTTTCAGAATATGCCCAGAATCCAACCACTTTTCACCACTTTCAATGCAACCGTGCTGAGGTAAGCCACTACCATCATTCTGTGCGATGATTGCAGCAGCCTCTCAATTGTGATAACATTTCTCTCCAGTTTATTCTCCACACAGCTGCCAGGATTATTTTGTTAAAAATGTAAGTCAGACCATGCTCCTCTTCTACTCAAAAGCCCTTAATGTTTCCCTATCTCATTCAAAATAACTGGGTAATGGCCTACAAGAGTTTATCAGATCAAATCATCATTAACTTTTACATTATTCTATCTTGCTAATCTCTCCCTTGTTCATTCAGGTCTGACCACACTGGCCTACTTATTTCCTTAAGAATGTCACTGTACACGGATTTGCCATGGGGTCTTTTCCATGTCTATTTCCTTTAACTGCATCCTTTTCGGCCAGGTATCTTCATGTGGATCTCTCCCTCCTTTCCTTCAATGATTTCATTCAACATCAATACCTCATTGAGGCCTTTTCTTAACTCCAATCTTCCCCATCTCCCCATCTCTTTGGCATTTCCTTTGACCCCTTTCCTGACTTTTTTGTCGATGCTCCTATACTTCATACCACTTACTATCCTCTATAAAATATATTTCACTCATTTATTGTGTTTAATGTCTAAACACTTCATTAGGGCAGGTATTTCCATTTGGATTATTCATGGCTCTATCTCCAGTGCCTGGAAGACATGGGATTGATAGGTACTTCTCAACTTAATGGATATGTAAGCACATGAGAATTTTTGGCTTAAACATAATAAAACTCTTCACAACTATTAAAGTGACATCATTAAGTTATTGTAAACATAGACGTGGAAAGTAAACCATATGGCAATTGGTACTATCTTTCAGTTATTTCATCCTAGTGCTAAGACATTGAAGAGATAAAACACCATTTGTGTAACTGCATAATTATGACTATTAAGTAATTTTAAGATTCTGTATTTAATACTCTTTTATTTTTTTCTCTCATTTAAAAAAATAACCATTTTTATAGAAAGTTTTTAAAATATAACTATTTAAAAAACTGCCTTTTTCCTTAATAATCACTTGATTTAATATTTTTCTTTTTCACCATGAAAGAAGTAAATGTGATTTAACATGGTATATAATACCATACTTCATTTTTCACTAAGAAAGATGTAAAATGTAGCACAAGTTGTATGTGCTCTTTACTAGCAAGATTATTTTATGTATGCTTGCTTTTTCATGTTATATTTTTACTGTATTAAAAAATATATATACTCTTTAAGTAAGTAAGCTATTTTTTTCTGAGGCTGCCTATAGTGTGAAAAGAATATTAGATTTTGGCTTGGAATCTGTCATTTCTATGCCTGGCTCTGCCATTTTCTAGTCCTGTGACTTTGGATCACTCACAAGAAACTTTTTCATTTCATCTGTAAAATGTGGACACCTGCCCAGCTTTCCTCAATGAGACCACATAGCTTAGAATAGCAGTCCTCAGTCAAGTGTTGGATTAGTGTTGGTCAGTGTTGGGATATACTTTGGTCAAGAGATATGAGAAAAATAAGGATGAATAAATAGGTGTGTGTTTTTTTAATAAAATTAATCATGTATAAAGGAATTTCCTTTAATTTACTATTAGCATTTCACATATATATTAGTAACAGAACATCTTCTATTATAAGATGATCAACAGCAGGCAGTTTTCTTTCTATTTTTTATAATTATTTTATTTTGTTTTGGTGAAATAGAAGCATGAGAACCCTATGTCAAAATTCAGATTTTATTTATTTATTTTTAATTTAAAAGATATGAAGCTCCAAAGTCTAGGAATGACTAAGTTAATACAGTACTGTTCAAATTTTAACATAGGGCCTGATATTTTTGTAGTAAAGTCAGGAAAGGTGGCTATTATTCTGTTTCTAACATTACCAAGCATTATGACCTGGGGCAACTCACTTATGCCTTCTGTGCCTCTTTTTTTAAGTTTCTGTGAAATTAAGAAAATACATTGGAGGATTTGGAAGATTACTTCTAATTCACACGTGCAACTAAATCATATTACTTAATGTTTTAATGTCTCCTAATTCCAAAAAAAAACACAAAAATTTGAGTCATACTTCTGTGTCTTAAAGATAGTAAGGCATAAATCCTTTCATAAAATTTTACTATGGCATTTATTAGTACAGTGAAATTCATATTGATTTCTGGAAATAAAGGTTTTAAATAAATAAAAGCAAACACAAGCTTATACAACAACAACAACAACAACAACAACAACAAAACTTATACATTGCTTTACCATAGAAGAATATTCAAATCAGAGAATGAAGTCACTCTGGATTATTTTCAATTCGGTAAGCTATTTTTCTCAAAACCAACTGCTGATCATTCATCTCCTCAGATGACTTTGACTTTTAACCAGACACTGCAAGGTTCTAAAGCTTCATACAGTGTTCCAATCAGAGTGATTGTGTAACAGAAAACATGAAAGAGTAACAGCAATTAACCTTCTCCAGTTTAAAATGGAAAACTGAAAACTAGAAAGTTGGAATCCATAGGTCAGATGTGGCAATGATCATTTTCATTATTTTTTTCATATTTTCACTCATTGAAGAAACTTACACTTAATTTAAATGTTTTAATAAATTTATATAAGGGGCAGGAACATTTAGAAAGTGTCTGTGCTTAGATGGAAGATTTTCTTGTTCTTTTGCTTTAGCCATGTTTACAAATGTGTGTGGAATGATTTGCAACAGAAGATTAATTTGTTTTGATTAACAGTGAGTTTTATGTCCCTAGACAAACAGTGGGGACCTGCTGTATGAGTTCTGTTTTCTGGGTTTACATGAACATTGGTGGAAGACAAGAAATCATTTAGCCTTCTCTCCCTACATGAAGGAAGGCTTCATAGATTTGAAATGTTGATGCCAAAGGTTAAATGGCACATAGAGCAAGACAGCATGATCATATGCATGTTAGCCATGAAGCCTCAAAGGACAAAAATGAAATAAAGCTAGATTTATAAGCAGAACACTTTGGACAAGGTGGCTGTGACTTTGTACAAAATGTTAATTATTTATTTTTATCCCAAATACAGAACATCTAGAATGTATCTCTCTCTCTCTCTCTCTCTCTCTCTCACACACACACACACACACACACGCACACACACACACAGAGTTTATTTTCCTTCTCAGATTAAAATGGTGATGAAGCCAACCTTTGAAAATCTAGAAAATTTAAATAAAATCAAGATTTTCCTTAATTCTTAATATAATTCTAAATATTCAGGAAATTACTCAAAAATAGCCATGGTATATAAATGGTATATAAATTATGATGAATTATAAAGAAGTGATAAGTTTCATCACTGAATGTGTCAGTACAACTGAATACCTTTAAAAAATTAATCTTAGACCAATAAATCTAGTGAGTGATTTAGGAGTAAAATTTTTGAGATAATTATAAGAAACAAATAAAATATATTAGACACAATAGATTAATTCAAGCCCTATGGTACTGGGAAAAAAGTTATTAATAAATGAGGACTGTGCTCCTTCTTTTCCCAGAAATCTAAGTGTCTGCCATGAAAAACTTTTCCTTTGCCTGTAAATGATATTATTGGTCACAAGATGACAAGAAAAACAATTTGGTAGATAGCACGTTTTCATGTGGCTGAAAAAGTAAAAACAAAGATAAAACTCAAAAGACAGAAATATAAATAGAAGAAGTGTCAGAAAGAAGGAAATTAAAAATATTCATTCTCCATTAACAGAAGTTTTGCATTGATCTGGCCTCAAGGAAGAAAGTTAAAGTGAAAATGAGGGTTGTTAGGGCCTTATGTCTTTTTATTGTTTTTTTGTCACATGGAACATAGTGAAAGAAAGTCCCCAAGATGTCTGACTCAGTGCACAAGAGACAAGGAAATATTATATATACTATTCAGTATAGACTTTCTGTAATAAAATAACCAAGATGTCCTAATGGTGGGCAGTTAGAGTCAACATTATTTTTTAAAACACTTTTTCCTCAGATACCAGATTTATATTAACAATTTTATTATGCTATTAATTCTTCAACAGTTAAGACCAAGATGATTGACTTACCTTGTATTTTGGTATAATTTTTCCATATTTATTTCTGATAACTAAAATACTTAGTTTTAAATTTTATTTTAGGTGAAAACGTAAATAGCTATATCTCAAAACTGTTTATTTTACATAAAATTTATAGTGTAAATAACTAATTGCAAATAATTTTATAGTAGTATTGTCAGACTAGCATTAATAGGTTTTAGAGATAAGTATTCAAATTATTTATTATTATTACATTTCTAGTTTCAATGTCATTTAGAGTATTTTAAAAAATTTTCCTGAGCATTTTCATTTGTTTTATTCAATAGCATATGATATCTCTAAATATTCTATAATTGTTATTGTTTACTCAAAGTAACTATTTTATTATTTTATTTATTAAGCCTGGCTCCCTCTGTTAGGTTTTCATTGATGTTTTTGTTTGATTTTTAAATGTCAAATGAGATGGCATAAAATAAAATTTTATTTATTTAGTGGTATGGAAAATTATGTCTTACAAACTAATTATTAATGGTATCCTTACAGAGTAATCTAAAAAAATTAATATAATAAAAATTCAGAGCATTATACAATAATAAAAATAGTTTACTTCATCTCTATATTGCTTTTTATTACTTGAAAGAAGTTTCCCCCACATAAAGCATAACTTTATTGATTTTCCTTAATTTTAATTTTCTTCTTAATGGCAAGAAATTCTGGCAGCATGTCAGAGATGTCACTAGGCTTGGAGTCATAAAATCTGAATGTATGACTCTAGGAGGCTTCTGGGTTCTAATTAGTAATATGAGATTCAGTCAATTCTTATATGTTAGAGAATAACAAATGAGCATATATTATGTACATATGCATTATAATTTTTAAATGCTTTACAAGTTTGTAATGTTTTTTGCTTACATGGATGATTACTTCATATATATTCAAGGAAATGTCTATTAAAGTAGGCATGGATCTACAAAATTGAAAGAAGCTATCAAAAATATCAATTTGTGGAGCAACTATTTCTCTCTTGATTAATAGAAATTATTAGCTTACTAACACTTTCAGCATTTTAATGTTTCATTTTTGAAGGAAGGTTTCACACTGTGCTCAATTTGGTTTAATAAATATTAATAAATATTATAAATGTGCCACCCAAGGTAAATCCTATTGAAAATCATTTGAATCCAAAAGGAGCTTCAAGTTAAATAAAATGATTTGTATTCATGGGGTGAATGCTGTGTATTAAGTCGCTCCAATCTGCCACAGGTTTTTGGACTTTTTCCCCCTTTGACATACCTTTCCCAATCCTCTCTCCCTTACTGAGGAACCAATAGTAACCAGTTCATTCTTAGATGTCAGTTTAAGCTTCAGTTCCTCAGGGAACCCTTGGCTGTTATTCGAGAGTGAGTCGGAAAGTCATATCATCCTATTACAGATTTAATAAAATTTACTGATAACATCTGTAAGTCCTTTTTGGGGAGCAGAAGGCAGTAAGATTATCTGATTCCTATGTCCCTTACTTGTTATACGCTTCAATGTATCCATGGCATTTACACTGTGCCTAAATAAAGATTTATTTATTTATTAGAGAGAGAGCATAAACTCTCTCTGGAGAGTGAGGGGAGAGGGAGGTGAGGGAGAGAGAGAAGACTCGCTGTTGAGCAGGGAGCCCTACTTGCGGCAGGATCCCAGGACTCTGAGATCATGACCTGAGTCGAAGGCAGAACCTATTGAGCCACCCAGGCACCCCATCAATTAACTTTTCTGAAGGTATTATTATATGGCAGACACTGCTCTAGTGTCTAGGGAGACAGTAAAAATCCCTGCCATTATAGAAATTATGGGAGGGGGCATTTAATAAAAGAGATAAAGTAAAATACGTTGCATAATGGACGATAAGTGAGCAAAACCAAATACAGCTGATAATTTTAAATATGGAGGACAAAGAAGCCTTCTGGGTTGGGGGTTATATGAGTAATAATCTGAAGAATATGAGGAAATGAAACACGAAGAGCTGAGAGGGAGTTTTAAGGCACCGAGAAGAGCAAGTATCAAAAAATAAGCAAGACCGTGTCTCACATATTTACAAAATAGCAAAGAGAATCACAGTGCAGAGAGATCCTTAATTCCAGCTATAACCAAACATGGCCATATTTCATATGCTACCTACAAAATGCTCCCACATTTTACCCAACATTTCTTATATGAGTTGTACTGAGAGATAAAAAGACAATTAAGAATCCTACTATATAGAAAAATTTGATTTTGTCTAAAATTACATTATTAATTGTTAATTTTTCAAATTTACCCTAGATTGAGACTAGCATGAAGAGATACATTTGTAATTTATTCAGAACAGTTTGAAATGATAACTGCTTACACATTTCTTTAAATTTATTATCCTTATTTGGTCTTTGTCTCAGTTATAATGTAAAATCTCTATGCACATTACCTGAAGAGAAATTCTCTAATTCATTGGAAGATTTCTCTACATAATTAGAGTACTGCCGTTGATTATAGGTGAAGAGCTGCTAGTTAGATTTTTAAATGGATGTTTTCATGCTTTAAGTTGACTAGCAATGTCAAGTCATTGATCCAATGTTGGTTTCCCCTCTATTTCCCCTTCAAAAATAATCTAGCACTTCTATAATATTAAAGCAATAAAATTGCTGATTACCCAAAGGAATGTCATGAAAATAGATCATTAAACACAGTTCAATATGAAATACCCAGTATCTGTTCCTATACTTCTACCTTAATAAAATCATATCTGATATTTTTAAGACATATGCAGAGGCAATTAAAACTTTAGAGCATTGACTTTGTAGCTAGATTCTTTATAGAAAAGATTCTTAATTTCTCCTCAACTTTAGTTTACATGGATGAATCAATGAGAAACTACATCACTTTTATCTACTATTGTCCTGGTATTGTTCTCAATTAATAGTATCTATGATTGGGGCACCTGGGTGGCTCAGTGGGTTAAAGCCTCTGCCTTCGGCTCAGGTCATGATCCCAGGGTCCTGGGATCGAGCCCTACATCGGGCTCTCTGCTCTGCAGGGAGCCTGCTTTCTCCTCTCTCTCTCTCTGCCTGCCTTTCTGCCTACTTGTGATCTCTGTCTGTCAAATAAATAAATACAATCTTTAAAAAAAATAGTATCTATGATTAATAATATAAGGTCTACGTATTAAAAACAAACCTCTTTTCCTGTCAGACTTCTGTCACAGTCTCACTCTATTTATTACCTACTATAAATCATACATTTAGTTGAAATGGCTCAAAATATTTTAAATTGAATAGTCATAACATCATTTTCTCTTCCTTGGATCATATCTAAATCCATTTCCTTTTTATTTACAATTTAAAACAATCCCAGTTTTGGATAGCGTCTTCAGGTTGATAGAGTTCAACTTTGAGACTGCAAAAACCCAATGGGAAGGAGCAAGTATTGTTATTTATGGCGTATTTATCCACAAACACCATTCCCTATTGTTAGAGCCCATTGCACCACCTCCAGACAGGTGGCACGGCATAGTATGATAAAAAATCGAGCCATTTATGCATTCAGAAAGTCAGCTTACTATTTTCCATTATGAGACTATTTTCTTTCAAACCTTAGGGCATAGAAAACAAGTTACTGTTTGAAAAGTTGACAATTTTGGCTCTATTAAGGTAGAAACAGCTACCTTCGAACATGTGAATGAATAATAAAGTCTCTTCAGACTTAATACTGGAGGGTAGAGAAAGGAGGTTTGCAAAACATATATTTATTATATGATACAAAGAAAGTAGTTTGGCGAAACTGAAAGCTATGAATAGGAATTATTCTTCCCATTTAAAGTTTCAAAGTGCTCTATATAATACGCTGTAATTTTGAATCCTCTTCTCAGGCATTATAATTTGAAATGTGTCTTTAGGGAAAAAAAAGTCCATAAATGTTATTCATAAGGAAAATTATTCCTTGATAGTACATTTATAACTAAAGAGGTGTAAAAAACTCAGATTAGTTAAAATGTATTAAATACTTTTATGTAATATCGTGAAATAGTGCAACACATTTTAAATTTTGTCATCATAATCATAATATGTCATATTTAAGTTAATAGGGATTGTGCACTTCCTTGCTATAACCTAGGTAGATATGATTCTCAAAATAGGAACCAAACAATATCTACTAGTGAGTACTAACCATGTTCTGAATGATGTTGTAAGGCTTCTGTATGTATTTTTAATCTAATTCTTACTGATAAAGAAACTTTGGGCTCAGAAATACTAAATAACAGGCCAAGAAAATATATAGTAAGATCAGGCTTCCTCCTACTCCAGTGGGATGTTGGGAACAGCATTTATTGCCTGGTGAGAGAAAATTATTAAAATTTCCTGAATTTGGCTAACTTGTTGTCAAACACAAGTATTATTAAAAATTAATTTACATTAAAGGTAACATTTTAATTGTATATTTAAGGCAATATATACTTAAAGCTTATCACTTTTTACTACACTATATTTTATTTACATCCTGAGGTTTTTTTTTTTATGACTATTATATGTGTAAGGAAGAAATTCTATACGTTTGTGTGTTATTATATATCTTTTTCTTTTCTTTTTAGATTTTATTTATTTATTTGACACAGAGAGAGAAGCGAGAGAGGGAACGTAAGCAGCAGAGTGGAAGGGGGGAACCAGGCTTCCCGCTGAGCAGGGAGCCTGATGTGGGGCTTGATCCCAGGACCCTGGGATCATGACCTGAGAAGGCAGACGCTTAATGAGACACCCAGGTGACCCTACATATCATTTTTGCAAGTCAGGATTCAGCAGCAGCACCGTAGGGGTTTGAAATGTGCCATCTTGGTAGTATTTGCCACCACAGAAACTGGCAAACACTACAGATCAGGGCTGTATTTATATTTTGTTGATTGTCTGTAGACTTAAGAAAGTAATGGAGAAGACTTAATAATGCAGATCGAATATCAAGTCTTTGTAGCTGTTCCATAGTGAATAGCACAAAAATACTGAGAATTTGTTCTTATAATATTCAAAAACCGTTTTCCAATTCAGTAAAAAGTCACTCATGTCACTGACCAACAACTGTAGGTCCAACATAAATCATTGTTTCAGAAACATCTTATCTTTTAATGTAAGTGATAAAATCTGCCAATACTTTTACCAGACATTTGTTTGTTTGTTTGTGAAGTGCCGCAGTGTGTTTATGGGCACAATCATTAGGCAACAAGTAACAAAATCATGCTGTGAGAACAAATCAGCTATGTGTATTTTTCAATGAATAATATATATTTTATTATTATTTGAAAATAGTGTTCTATACATCCTTCTTCTCAATAAAATGTATGAGAATCTTATGTATATATATAGATATATTTTTTCCAGAGTGTCAGTTGTTAAAAAAATCACTTGTTTTTCCTCAAGTATGGTGTTTCACAGAGAGCTACAGTATCCTGCCTTAAAGTAAATATAATACTGTTAAGGTCACCCAAAATGAATAGTATTGAGGAACACAGATAAGAATTTGAAGTTGGCCTGGTAAACAAAAACCAAACTTTCATTAATTCGTACCTGGCACCACCATATCAAAAGTTGGTTGGTTGTGAAACTATGAGATCAGATACAGAGAAATTTAATGATTATCATATTCTGGACCAGCTACAGCCTTATTTAACCCCCATATTAATGAAGGGGGAGAATATTGCCTAATTCATAGGGCTTATGTGAAGATAAATTTAGAGCCTTTATGCAAACACACTTTGAATACTGTGGAACTATTTAAATAAAATATAGAATTAATCTTGGTTTTATTATAGACTGTTTTCTAAAAGAATGTCAGAAATTCAGCTTCACTGAGTAAGCAAACTTCAATATCATTAAATAAACAATCCATATCAATATGGTTTTGTCAGTCTTTGGTTCTGTTCTCTTTAGCAAATTTAATCAAAGATTTGACTAAGTCAGAAAAGACACAATCATTAGGAGTCTAGACTGCTGGATGCCAGAATTAAGAATTGAAACCATCTGAAGTATTGATAGGATATTATAATATATATTGGGAATAAATTTAGAATTGTGAAATTGGGTTAAAATGTCTAAAGCATCATTTCAGTCAGGAAAAATTTGGTCTAGTTTGAATTCATGCAGTTTGATTTCACCCAAATCCAATATAGTCTAATATGATAGTTCTAAAAGCAAGTACATGCTTTATGGATATAATTATGGACATTTTAGACATAACACTTTCAGAACATCATTGAGTTACATATGAAGATGAAAATACAGACAAGGTGAAGTAAATGAAATCTATACCATATTTCTTGTTAAAGATTTTGAGTGTTTCACCAAAAGAAAAGAATTCCTGGGAGTAACTGGCTACTGTCGTTAAAATCTCAAATAAAGTCTTGAAGAATCAAAGACCAGGGTTAGGACTAAATACAGATTTACACTTTTTTTTTTTTTTTTTGACAGAGAGAGCAGGGCATAGGTAGGAGCAGAGAGAAAAGGAGAGAAAGAATTTTAAACAGGCTCCGTGCTGAGCAAGGAGCCCAACCTAGTGTTCAATCTCTCAGCCCTGAGATCATGTTCTAAGTTGAAATCAAGAGTCAGACCCTTAACTAGCTATGCCACCCAGGCACACCCGGATTTAACAAGTTTTTAATAAAAGTGTTATGGTATTAGTGAAAGCTTTGTTGTTTTGTTTGTTTTTTTGTTTTTTGTTTTTAACTTAGAAATATTTAAATTGCTGAGGTGGCTCAGTCGGTTAAGCAGCTGCCTTCCACTTAGGTCATGATCCCAGCGTCCTGGGATGGAGCCCCTCATCGGGCTCCTGATTCTCCCTCCCTGCCCTGTTCATGCTCTATCTTTCACTCTCTCTCTCTCAACAAATAAAATATTTTAAAAAATAGAAATATTTGAGATGGTTAAGCATCTGCCTTCTGCTCAGATCATGATCTCAGGGTTCTGGGATCAAGCCCTGCATGGGGCTCCTTGGTGGAGAGCCTGCTTCTCCCTTTCCCCCTATTGCTCCCCATACTTGTGCCCTCTTGCTCTCTCTGTCAAATAAATAAAATCTTTGAAAAAAAAAGTAATACATGAATTGCCAAAATACCTATAGGCTCCTGGTATATTAAATAATTTAATGTGAACCTTTAAAAATCCCATGTTTAAAGTGGGGATATAAATACTATCTCAGGATTATTGAAAGGATTGGTGGATACAAAGCCAGTGAAACACTACATTTAATAGGTAAACATTCAAACAACATTAAGTTATTATCTTATAAAAATAAAATTAAGATATTCACTTCAGGCTATATAGAAAAGTATTTATGAGTTATTAATGTGAAATGGAAAAAGGATAGAAAACTATTAGAGTAGTAATTCACAAAAGAGATGTTATATTTCAGTTAAGTAGGAAATGGGTGCAATTATGATTAACACTGATCAAAAATGTCTATTGAGAGAGAAAAGCAGGGAACTTCAGGGATAATAGAAAAAAACAATAGAAAAAGAAGACAAGGAAGTAAGACATTTTTCTTTATCAAAGATTTTTTTTTTAAAAAGTCAAAACTATTGTTTCCAGTGTCATTCACACCAGAGCCCATGGGTTATCCATTGATAAATTATCAGATTTCTGTGAGCCTTCTGCAAACTCAATCAGATAGAGATATCCTTTTGGATTCATCTTAAAACCAGTGATCCACAGTCATGGTTTCACCAAGTTTAACAAGAATTTGTTAATAACGATAGCTGAAAAACTGTAATTTATAAATGGTTATATTCTGAATTGTTAGAATAGATTTAAGATTATGCTTATCACTGAATTCACTGGGTTGTTTTACTGGGAGAAGAGAAGTTACCATGAAAATAGTACACAGGAAGTTGCACATAACCTGTGATCTTTATTACTTTCGTAGTGCACGGTAGTATTGGGAACATATGAATGGTGTCCATCCAGGGTGGGAAACAGAGGGAGAAATTCTACAAACAGTACCTATTACTTTGTGAGCTCTCATGTGATCAATGCATTTCAGAAATGACATTACAACTATTTATAAATGTAAAGACAGCCATTAGCATTTCAAAACTTGGCTTAACTACATTGAAGATTTGTCCATTTTATTTTCCTAAAAAAAAGTCCTAAACACAGGAAAACCAACAGCACTTCCAATTTTTTTTCCAACTAAATCCAGACCTTTTCTGAAAACTTCCAAAAGACTGAGATGGTGTAAAAAAAAAAAAAAAAAAAAAAAAAAAAAAAAAGGCAATTAAATAGGATTTGTTTTGGAAAGTGTTTCTTCCATTTGTGTCAGTAATCAATATAATACGGGCACCTGGGCCCAGTTGGTTAAGTGTCTGACTTTGGCTCATGTCCTGATCTCAAGGTCCTGGGATTGGGCCCCAGGTTGGGCTCCACATCCAGAGGGGAGTCTAATTGAGTCTAATTGTCCCTGTGCCCCTCGCCCTGCTCATGCTCCCTCTCTCAAATGAATAAATAAAATCTTTTTTAAAAATAATCAATCTAATAATAATCATTGCCTGAATACTTTGGCTTTGTTTATTATTATTTACAAATTAAATAATCAAATTAAAATGACTGACTTAGTATAATCACATACATTTATGCCAAACTCATTTAAATCATTTTTTCCCACATTCATTACTGTTCATATGATTCACAATCATATGTTGTTGTGATTACAGGGATTGTTGTGTTCCATCGGATTAAGGAACATTATTCATTTCAGAAAGAAAATATTTAAAATTTGTTGAAGCAAAACAAGTTTTTGAAGAGGCAACTAACTGAGGAAGGAGTTTCTACTTCTCTGCTCTAAATCGTATTCAAGTGGTTTTAAGAGTTCACTCATCTTCAGAAGATGACTAACCTTTTAGATTGTGTCTGCACTAGGAAACCCTCACACAATGATTTTGGAATGAGCCAGGTTCTCAAAACACAATTATACGTTATTATTTTTTCCATCTTGTGTTAGACCCATAATCAGATTGGAAATCTATAGTCAGCAATAATGGAGCATTGAGACAATTGTCTATATCATTCAAGCTAAAGAAACACTTTGATTTGAAATTCTGTATCTAAATGATGGAGGCCAGAGTACTCCTTTGGTTTGAATGATTTGGATAATTGTTTCAGTTCTCCACTTCATCTCCCTGGTATAAAATGCCCAAAAGCAAATGTATGAGCTACCGTATTCATTCAGTGCAGTGAAAATACATACACATTTTGTGGCATATAAAGTTTGCGAATGTATACAGGAAAATAAAACAGAAAACTATGAAGGTATCATTTACATATTTTCAATACCTCCTTTACAGAAAATAAATTATAGTTTGCAGGCTCACATGTGTTCGCTAAATTGCATTTTAGTATAGCTATTTATCACTAAACTACTTCTGAAAATTAAACAATTCTTAAAATTTGATTATCACAAACGATGAAGAAAGAAACCAATAAAAATCTTCTCAGCTAAACATGATTTTCAAAACAGATATAAATTCACTTAGTGTCCCCACTTGCTAGAGTAAAGTATTCATAAGTTGCAGGACGAGAATACATGAAGAATTATGTACCTACATCATTGCCAATGCCCCATGTTCATGGCTTAACTGTGTTTTTGTTGACATGTATTATGATTGCTGTGTACTAAATGATAAGCGGAAGCCAACTAACATTTCCCAAAGTGGATCATTGTACTTGTTTCAGTTTCCCTTTGTAAAGCCGAAGTTCTGATCTGTGCCGGGAGCAGTAAAGCAATCAATGCTGATGAATGACTAGAAATGGTTTCTTTATCCCAGTCCTCACTGAATAGAAAGTTTCCATTATCTCATCCAACATCTTCACTCTATCAACTTGACAGGGGCAAGCAGTGCCACACTTCACTGCTTTCACTTTGGAACAGTATTCTACTAATCCGTTTCTAATATGAAAGAAAAATGAAAAATAATAAAGTCTGGAGAAAACTTTTTGTTTGCACCATATAAACACCATCGTCCGTCTTTCTTTTAATTGTTGTTCAGTTTTACCTGAGACATAATCGTTTAAAATAAAGTGACAGAATAAAAATTCATAGAGCCTAATTTCTAACGTGTTAGGTCAAATAAATCAAGTTTTCCTTGTTGGAAAGGAAAAAAAAAAAAAGCATCTTCCAGACCTTTTTTGATTCTAATGGATATGGTACTTTTGTTCACTTTTCAAGGATTGGATAGCATCTTGGCTTCCTCCTGCGACTTTGTTCTGGCAACCTGGCAGCTTAGAAATTTACCCAATATTCACATATTGGGACTGTGCGAGTTCTTTTTTTCCCCTCCTTTTGTGAGCATTGTCTATCTCTATGGAGCAGAAGAGCATGTTGTAAAAATGGCAAGGTGTGAACTGGCCTGTCTTTGGCAGCGAGTCAGTAGGCTTTTGAGAAGAAAAGCGTCCAAGGTAACAGCACAAGATGTCAGTAAGAAAGTTTTTAGAACAAAAAATGGGGAAAACCATGGAAATTGCTTGGGCATTAATTACCAGAAACATCCATTTGCATTTTATTCTCTGCCAATTTTTTTCTAAAATGCAGAAAGTCTTCTTTTCTAAATGCAGACAGTCTTCTCTGTGTTTAGAGCACATTCTTTGCAAAAGCAAGGTTCAGCCTCTAAATATCCTAGATAATCGACCCTGAACGTGAACAGGGCCCCTCAGCTTGGCCATGTTGCCTCAGACTTGAGCAGTGACATTTGGGGAACCGGAGCTCATGCCGCAAGAAAAGACACTCTTTTCTTTCTTACACTTTCTTGTACCTTGTAAGTTTCCATGTATATTTCTGATGATTGCATCTGTGAAATAAATGTCTTTTTGAAATGAGAGGATGTATCAAACAAAATGAAAGGATGTATCAATCAAACAAAAACACAGTTAACCCATGAACCTGGAACGTGGCAATAATGTAGGTACATTTCCTCATGGCCTAGGGAAGAGAACATTATTTTTATAGGACTGCAAACTCGGAATTATAATCTGAAATATTTCATTGATTTCATGTTTATATAGTATCAGTTGTCCATCATTTCATTTTATTTTGGTTTGTGTTACTACAAAGATAGACATACCTATAAAAATTTTTAAGCATCTCTTAAAATGAGTTATGAAAATGAGCAAATTTAACAAAAATCAATTAAACCTTCATCCTCTATATAACACTGGTAGAAGGAGAGACAGCTAAGGGTATCTTATCACCAGGCAGTGATCAGGATCTTCTGGACCCTGATCCTGGGATGGGACAGTACTCAGTCAATGGAACATTCTAGGTGCAGTTTTCTACTCTGGCAATGAAGAAAAACAGTGCAAAACTGTATTTTTAGACACCGAGGACAAAACTCTTAGCTAGCTTCAAAACTTACTAAATAGGCAAAAGAAAGATGGCTAGATCCTACCAGAGGGAGTAAATTAATGTTGATTTTTGCCATTTTTCTCTCTCTTTAGATAAATTATGGATACTTTTGTTGTTTCAAGCAACAACATTAATGCATGTGATTTTTCAGAAAGAATGGAATACACTGTAATAGGTGCAGTTACTAATGTAAAATGGTAAGTTTGTCTTATGGATAAGAACTTCAGACAGTGGTATTTTGAGGGGTTTTTCACCTCCTAGCAGTAAAAGTGCTTTGTACACAGAGGTTCAAAATCTTCCTTCGTCACCTACTGGCTATTACTTGACATCTCTTTTCCTCAATTTCCTTATGTGTAAGTTGCGACTAAGTAATTGTGCCCACCACTTAGAGATGTTAGGATAATAAAAAGCATTAATTAGCAACTGTAAAATGGTCAGAGCAGTGTCTGGCATATGGTGAACCCTCCACAAATGTTGGTAAAATAAATTTTCAGAAGACATTTTTTTTTAAATAAATCCTGACACAAATGTATCTATTTATTTCCTAAAAACTGGCAGGAGAAACTTAAAGTCAAACCACAGAAAGTAAACATAACTCTTTTTACAATGTAGTAAAAGCTGTTTGTATCAGTTCAGCATGAGAAAAGCAGTAGAGTAACCAGCTACAAAACTGTGGGCACGTGCTAAATTTGCAGTTAAGCTTTTAATATATTTGTAATGAGACTTTATAATCTTCAAACCTTGGTGTTAATCAAAATTAGACTTTGTGAGCATTAAAAGGACTTGTAAATAATGAGATTTCTGAAAGAGTGGTGATAACAATAATTGAGTAATCTCTGGAGTCCAACAATTTACTTTTGGGGGTAGAAATATTTTATAGCATTTGTAGAAAGTCAATATCCAAAAATTCATTTTCTATTGGTTTAGCTTAGGCCTTTGGCCTCAGAGTTACAGCTTTTTGAATAGGAGCACTTGCTTAGTTTCCACAGGTGCATTTCCTCTGGCAGATTTATATGCCTCATAAAAGCTTTATATAGCTCATAAATGCAGACTTTCAATCCTACAGGTACTGCTGGCCTGGAAGTTTTATTTTATCTTTCAGGCTGATGAAAATGACACCTCCTTGTTGGGAGATGCTACTATGAATGGCAGAGCAATGGTATAAAAAACGGAAGAGAGTGATCCTGATGAAAAAGGTCTGGAAGAGGAGCTGTGAAGTGAAGTCCACAGGGAGAGCGAGAACTGCTAACTGGGAGCTGCAGGGGAGGAGAGCTTCACGGTGAGAGCCCAGAGACGGACAGAGCTGCTGCATGAGGAAGCAGGAGTGAGGAAATGGAATAGTTTGGACTGCAAGGAGAATGAGCTGGAGACACGTACTGTATATTTACATTTCCTTACAATATGCATTTTATTTTCAGGTCACTCTAGGTGCTTTGACGTTTCAGGTGAGTGCAATTCAGAACTGTTTTTTAAAAAGCTGGGGAGCAAAAAATAAAATAAAATGCTAGTGAGCCTTAAAAAAAATATATATCTATTGCATTAAGAGTAGAAATCTATTGCATTAAGAGTAGAATTTCCCAGAAATACAGTTATAGTAAACTTTAGCAAACGTCTATTACAAAGAGAGTCAAATAGAAACAGGATGTATGATATTACGATTAGGAGGAGGAAAGGAGTCAAATAAGGCATTAGTTAAGGATTTGCTTTTTATGGTTCAGCAAGAAATAAAGCCTGTATGGGTGCCAGCAGTGGAGATGCAGCAAAAGACCGAGATATATTTTATTTTATTTCATTATTTTTTAAAAGACTTACTTATTTTACAGAGTACGCATGTGCCTGAACCTGGGAGGGGCAGAGGGAGAAGAAGGGAAGCGAACTCCTTGCTGAGCACCTGAGCACCGAGGCGGGCCCGGGAGCGCTCAATCCTACAGCTCTGAGACAACCACCCCAGAGGAAACCAAGAGCCGAAGGCTCAACCAACTAAGGCACCCAGGAGTCCCGAGATATATATTTTTAAATATGAAATGAAACACATAGCGCTTAATGCATGCCGGAGCTTTTTCCTGAGAGTTTTAGACATATTCCTTCTTTTACTTTTCCTAAGGATCCAGTAAGGCGAGTACTACTATTATCCCCACTTTTCAGAGAAAGGAATGTGTTTGTAGAGGGGGTAGATTAAGTCCTCCAGCTACTAAGTGGTGAAGTCATGAGTTCTGGGCCTCCGTGGAGGACTGTGTCCGTCACCCTTTCCACAAGGAAAGCTGACAGTGTGCCGCTGGGGCTGAAATCCAGCGCATGCTCACTAATCCTGTCACAGGGTTTCTGCCACTTAAACAAACTAAGCCTCTTCTGATTGGCTTATTGGGATCACCCGGGCTAAGGGCAACGCTGCAGAATTAGAATCCAGGCAGCGTGACACAAGGTCTATTTTATTTTTATTTTTATTTATTTTTTTTATTTCCAGCATAACAGTATTCATTATTTTTGCACCACACCCCGTGCTCCATGCAATCCGTGCCCTCTATAATACCCACCACCTGGTACCCCAACCTCCCACCCCCCGTCCCTTCAAAACCCTCAGATTGTTTTTCAGAGTCCATAGTCTCTCATGGTTCACCTCCCCTTCCAATTTCCCCCAACTCCCTTCTCCACTCTAAGTCACAAGGTCTATTTTAAATGTCACACTGAATAAATACGGGGAATGAAGGAAAGTAAGGGATCGAAGATGATTCCCGAGTTTCTCTTGTAAGCAACTTGATTTGCGGGTTACGGTTCCTAGTGAGTAATTTAAAATGTAGTCATGACATAAATTACGCTACACAGATTAAAATACATACTTGGAGTATGAGCTTTAATATCATTTCATTAATGTTTACCAAAAAAAAAAAAAAAAAACACAACAGCCTAAGAAGAGTGTCTTAACTCTTCACAAACTTAAGTCTCAGAGGTTGATCTGCACCAGTCATGTCAAGCATTGGCTCTGGTTTCTGGGTGAGACCAGCCGTTGGGAAGCAGTGGCCAGAGCTAGGAAGGAGGGAGGAAAAGAACTCAGGGCACTTATTTCCTTAGCTGGACCACATCCCTCAACCAAAAATCAGAGTTCCTGCCAAACTGCTCTTTCTACAGAACTTCCTCCCTCTCTCTTTCTTTCTCTCACTTAAAGATTTATTTGTTTGTTTTAGAGAGAGAGCATGGGTTTGTGCGTGCATGGGGAGAGGGGCAGAGAGAGGGGGAGAGAGAGAGATAGAGAGAATCCTCAAGCCGACTCCCTGCTGAGCAAGGAGCCCAATGCAGGGCTAGATCCCAGGACCCTGAGAAAACGCCTGAGCAGAAATCAGGTGTTGGATATTCAATTAACTGAGCAACGCAGGCCCTCCATCCCCCTCTCTTTTGTGTCCCATTCCACAGATTGTTCCCTCCCCAGTTGTGAAGGCATAATCAGAACCTTCTATTACTATAACATTGTATTGTACTATTCTGGTCTCACCAACTCCTTCCCTCTTTCACAAATTTACCCTTTATTAGGGTTTCCTCAACACAGCGTGATTACTTAAATTATCCAATCTGTTGCTTGACAGAACTCTGACCTAGGCAGTATCCTTCTTCCCAGTTTACATCTAAGAAGACTCTTCATCACACAGTAAGTTCAGTCCAGTCTGAGAAGTGCATGATGATAAACAACAAAGATAAGGAGGCAGTGAACTAAGAGGGCATGAGAAAAAGTTTATAGAAGGTTGAAAAGTTCTAGAATTTCATCAGTTCAACAAACAGAAAAGACGTTACAAGCAAAAATCATCCTGTGCAAAAGCAAGAAAGAGGAAAAGATAAAGGAGGATTGAAGGAACTACAAATAGATCTTTGCTGCTGCCTTGCAGGGAACCAGGAATGGTGAAAAGTGAACTCATAAAGGTATCCAAGAGACTAGATGATAAAAAGGAATAAAAGGGGTGGTCATTAGGGGGAAAAAAAATTCAGGATTTTACCAGGAGCATAAGCCTGACTGGGTAGAAAATTTAACTTGATTTCCCAAAGCCTGTTCATAATCACACAATAACTTTGATTTTAAAGACAGTAATATGTATGCACACATTTGCATACATTTCCTCTGCAATCATGCATCTATTGTATATATATTGATAGGCCATAGAGTGGTTATGTATCTCTGTGCTAAGTGAAAACTAAATATTCTGCTAGTAAAGCCTAAAGCCCAAATAGTTTGAGTGCCAGTGAACAAAATTTTAGGTGTAGAATGACATTCTTTATATAAACTTTCACATATGTGGATTTGCTTTAATCTTTAATGGAGGTTAAAGTTTTTGACTGTATAAGGAAAAGAGGTAAAACATTATCTTAACATATGGGCTTGCATGAAATCTCAGAACTTGCACAATTTTGTTTTCCTAAGCTTGATAGCATTTTTACATAATGACAAGATCATTAAATTAGGTGACATATTTTGTCTATGTTAGCAATCTGATTTGGAGAACTACTCCATAGTCAGCAGAAGGAACAGAGAGTAGAGCAGATAATGCTGAGAGTAGATGAGTTCTCTATAAAAGAGATAAAATTAGCTTCAATGACAGACATGAAGAGTATGGTTTCTGGTGTTAGATCTTTAAGACAGATTAGTGTTTAACCCTCTATGTCTGTTTCCCTGCTAAAAAATAGACAATAATAATAATCGCATCACCTCAGTGTATAAGAGAACAGACAAAAGTAATACCTATAAAGCAAGAATATTTGGTAGCTGGTGAGTATCATGCAAATGTTACATATTATGTTTGAAGATATTAATACATTAGCGGTCACGTTTTTAATGATACTGTTACTTTTAAAATATCTGCTTAGAAGCAAAATATGACAAAGACTAGAACATGTGGCACTAATACTTGAATAAAATCCCATAGCCAACTCATTATCATTTATCCTTCCTTCTTCATTATTACAGAATTACTGGGTGGTGTCATGTCATCATTATGAGCCTTGAGGATTTTAAAGATAACTTAGAAAATTCCACATGTGCCTGAATATATCCCCCCAAAATTGTTGATATAAACATATGTTGACATAAGCAATTCAATTGGTTTACAGCATTCATGATAAATAATATAAACTGTGCTTGCCTTTACTTAGTGGATCAAGAGGAAAAAGCAAACAACAACAACAAAATCTGAGATGCTAAGAGCCATGATTGGAGCAGTACTTGCCAACTTTCTGCCAATCTCAATATATTCAAGTTTCTATTGCCTTTTAAGGCCAGGAGGTAGTTTGACTATTATTAGCAGTTTAAATCAAGGCAGTGGGCCAATTTTACTAAGTACATTGTTTAAGAATGGCTACAATATTCTTTAGCATGAGTAAATAAAAGAAGAGGTAAATATGGTGAAATAAAGTATACTATAATATGTAGTACATATTTAGAATTTACAAACTGAAAATAAAGACATGCCATTAACAAAATACTGGTATATTTAAAATGTTCATATTTTAAAAAAATTATTCCATTTATGCTGTTTTATGTGATTGTCAGTATGATCATTGTAAAATTCATTTGAAATGTAATGAGTATACAAGGCTTTCTTTTTTCCCTCTACGTTAACTCTCCTGTTCCATTGATAAGTAACCTGAATGGGAATTAAAGCTAATAACTCTGAATATATTAATCACAAATGACTGTTTAATCCATTAAAAATTTCAGTTATCTCTTTGTACACTTCTAGAGGGACTGAGCAAATGACATTAGAAAAAAATTATACCAAACAATAAATTTAAATTGTGTAGATTATAAAAAAAAATATGATGTGATCTTTCTGTACTTTATCCCATGTGAAAATAAGCCTGTAGTATATTATTTTGGTTTCAAATGAGTCATGTAATTTTTTCTTTCAATGGGCAAGAGAAAATATTCTGGCAATGTGAAAGAATATTGATTTAAGACAATGCTGGGTTAAATTAATATGGGCAAGATAAATATTGATTCAACCATGACTTAACTAGCTACTAAAGCCATCAAATGCCCTCTGTATTTTAAACTCTATTACCTGTTTTTTTCCCAATTTGAAATTGGCGAGAAGTGCTTTACAAAAACATTATTTCAACCTAATAGCTACTTTGGAAAGAACAAAAGAAAAATTAAGAATATTTTTATGGGGCTAAGTAGTAAGATTTTTTTTTATATTGTTAATAACCTACTTTATCTTAAATGTCTCAGATCATAACTAGCTATAATTAGCTGAGTTTGAAAAACTGCTAAAAATTCAAAAGCTGGTCTAAATATAAACCACAGCAATAGCTGTGTTTTGTGGCAGAAGACACTACCATGCAAACATTTGATCTATTAAATCAACTGCAAATGAAAATATCAAATTATAATAATATAGAGACATAATTTGCTAACAGTTTTTTCTACCTGGCAATATAATATAGCAAGCAGCATACAATTATATTATGTAGTAACAAAAATCAAATAGGTATGATAAACATTTTTTTTCTTGGGGCTAAATAATTACCCTACAAGTTAAAGAGTTTTTCATATATTTTATTATTAATTCTACAGTATTTTCTTCTCAAAAATCAAGTTGCCTAATTGTTACTGTTTTTTCACCCAAATTAAATTGAGTCATCTCTATCATTGATCACACTCGTGATGAGAATGTTGATTTACAGGACACTCAGAAAAATAATATCAGACGTTTTCATTTAGGCCAATGGATCATGTTTCCATGAAACGTTTTATTTTCCATCAAGTTATAGACTATCGATAAATAACTGAAGTCTGGGTATTACTTCTATTATAACTTTGATCCATTTTTTTTTATTAAGACTTTATTTATTTACTGAGAGAGAGAAAAAGAGAACATGCACGAGTAGGGGGAGGGGCAGAAGAAGATGGAGAGGGAATCTCAAGCCGACTTCATGCTGAGCATGGAGTTCAATGGGGGCTGGATCTCATGACCCTGAAATCATTACCTGAGCTGAGATCAAGAGCCTGTCGCTTGAGCCATCTAGGCTTCCCTCTTTGACCGACTTCCAATTTAAATTTTTTTTACCTATCTCTCACCCTTATTTGAAGACAGTGACTATAGATACCTGGTATACCCATATGAGGCAGTTAATACACACTTAAAAAATGAACAAATATTTGTTAAATTAATAAATATGAATGTGAATGGTATGAATGGAGTTATGAGAGAAAATTTAGAAAGCAACTATGCTGTATGCAATGCAAGATTATTTTCATTTGGTTTAAACATAAAGTTCTAATTGATGTTTATATATTAAAAACCTTGGGGCTCCTGGGTGGCTCAGTGGGTTAAGCCACTGCCTTCTGCTCAGGTCATGATCTCAGGGTCCTGGGATCGAGTCCTGCATCCGGCTCTCTGCTCAGCGGGAGCCTGCTTCCTTCTCTCCCTCTCTGCCTGCCTCTCAGTGTACTTGTAATTTCTCTCTGTCAAATAAATAAATAAAATCTTAAAAAAAATTGAAAACCTTATTTTATGATAGCTTGGATTTTTGCAGGAAAAAATAGAACAATCTATAAGCAAAGAAGAGTTGTAAAATAGGATAAACTGGGTGAGGATTTTTCAAATGTTGGAATAAGAGGATAAATTTTTATAAAGTTACACAGATATGCATTTTTGCTTGAATTTAATAACTCTAATGAATAAAACCAATGTTAAGTTATTCATGTATATCAGGAATCATATGTGTTTTACATAAAACACTGTACTAGCATCTTGGTTGTATCCATTATAGTTTTATATTATAATACATGCTTGGCAAGTATTTGTTGAATTGATGTTAATTAAGAATACATTTCCATTCATTTTCAATTACCCATCATGATAAAAGAAGAAAATAAAGTGGCTAAATCAAACATTCCATAAATGTGACTTTGTGAAAAGGAGAATAAAATACGAAACAAACATAATTCACACTATTCAAAATGAATAGCCAATATTCAGGAAATTGTATTATAAGGTTCTAGTTTCTGAACTTATTTACAATAATTTATAGAAATATACCATTAAATCAAATACAAAAATATAATTTTATATATTTAAGTGGTTTTTTAAAGTAAAGACAATTTGGTATGATTTCATAATTCTAAGTATTTGCTCAATATAAAATCAAACACTAATACTCCTGAAATCCTCTGTAAATATGGACCAATTCTATTTAGAGTTAAAGCTGTTTCATCTAAACTTATGGTACTTTCAGTGTACATAGAAAAAATATCGTTCATATATCTGGTTTTGTATTTTGAACTATTAAATTCCTCATTCATTAATTTTAGAATAAATATTTTGTTGTGCTTTAACAATACATAAGAAAAGCTAACATTAACCACATACTTGTTCTATGGTAGCTTTTTTGGTGCATGCATGACAGTAAATTTAATATAATTGATGCTCTTATATCTCTTCACTATGCCCTTTTCAGAATATGATTTAAGTTAATCATGGATTTAGATATGCCATTTATTTTATCACATCTGGTATTATGTGCAATATCAATTGCAATAATATGTTTCTCATTATTAATTGGTACATCTTAACCATTTAAACTCAATTTCTTTATGTCAGATAATAAAAAGTCAGATCCTATTAAACATCAATATATCTCAAAGGGATTAAAATATAAGTTAAATAAATTTTGTAACCAATCAGTACACTTTAAAACAAAATTATCAATAAAAATCCAAAGCTGTAGCAGTAAATTTTTTCTTGCATATATACAAACACTAAGAAAATACAAATACTTAAATTTCAGAACTCTAAAGTCAGTTTAAAGTGGAAGAAGGATTGAATTCAAACATTTATTTCACAATATGTTGGAATTAAATGATCTGATACATAGTCTGTTTAGTCACTACAACTATATTTTTGAATTATGTTTAGTAGAACTCTGCTCAGATTCTTATATCAATATATCAAAAAACTGATTATTGATTACTAAAGTTTATCCAAAAGTTTATAGTTTCCACTCTTCCAGAGATTCTTCTTCATTCCAAATAAGTGTGAGAGGACCTTTAATTTTAACTTTTGTTATTCAGTATTATTTTCAATTCACCTCAGTACAAATGAGAGCTTTCGAAAACTTCGAAAAGTAATCTTAGCACACACACACACACACACACACACACACACCCCACAGATCTATTTTTAAGAATCTTTATGCTTCTAGGTTGTATAATGCACATACAGGGGAAAAGCATGAACTTTGGAATGAAACATATCTGGCTTTTAAATAACCACTGTGAACCGCTATTATTTGAAAATAAGTGATTAGCCTCTCTCGTATTTGGATCTTGGGAAGCTGATTATAATGCAATTAAGCCTGTAGCACACTCTTTGGCACATGGTAGTTAATAGATTATAGCTGATACATTTATTTATGCATAGTCACTTTTATGTGGAAGTGATTTATTTACTATCAAATTGGAGGGGAAAAGGTAGAAGTTTAAGAAAGGACTAGAATATCAGAATCATTTACCATTAAGTGTTGATGAGATGATCAATACCTAGAGAGGTACAGGTGTGTGGAGAGGTGGAAGGTGGAGGGAACAGCCTCAGGCTGAATTCTCATTTCACTGGTGCTTGATTCTCCAACTACTTGATGGTTTTATTGCATGTTCTTCAATCCATAAAGCACTGATCCAGACTTATGCAAAGAACTCTGAGATCATTTTTCTTTGATGGTTCACATGGCAACTTCATTATGGTTGCCTGGATTTCCCTAGTTATGCAGAAGATTGCCTGGATTTTCTGGCAAGGGTCCTGCTTATGAAAACTGATGTGGAAATGGCTTGAGACCAATATTGCTCTCTAGGTATTATTTTGGTCTTTTGGTCTTTTGTAAAGACTTTTGGTCTTTTGTAAAGGTCTTTTGGTGTTTTGGTCTTTTGTAAAATAGATAAAATAATAGCCAAAATGTAGCCAAAATGTCTTGTCTTAATGGGAAAAGAAAAACTAAACTATTCATTATTCCTAGTCACCTTCCAAATTCTAACACTTGGCTGGACTTTGTGAAGAATTACCAAAGCTTATTAATATTTCTTCCATGGTTTTTAAAATTTTAACAAATTAAAGCTTCATAGCAGGATGGTGGTGAGTGTGGGAGTGAAGGACTTACTCAACAAGTATACATAATGGACTCAATGATCTCAGAAACCTCTGACATCCCTAGGAGAGCTATTTAGGGATAGCAGCATGTAGTGGAAAGGAAAGAAATTATATCTTAAGATTAATACTTATGCTTTTGCTCTAAATCGCAGCTTAGAAAATGAGAAATAAGGACTAATGAGAAATAATAGTTAAATTGTTATAAACATAACCCAAAGTATTGCTACAAAAACTATGTTTTCACAACACTTTTCTTTTTTGCAAGGTCAATAAAAGAGCAGAAATAAATCTTTACAATCTTATCTAATTTTATTTAATCTAGAGCTGTCAAAGATTCATAAATAAAAATATTTGCATATTTAGTCTAAATAAGCTGAGCCAGAGGAAGTTCAATCGATGCTTATTTTAAACTCTTTTACTATGCAAGGTTTTTGGCTGAGGTTTCACCTCTCTTTATTCAAAAGGACCCAAGAGAGATATTATCCTTCAGTCAAGTACACAGCTCTTGCGTATTGCTGAAATTTTTGCTACGCTATTTGTTATAATAAATTAGAGACTAAAAAAGTCATCAGCATGATTAGTCATGTACCCAAACTTTTCATTGATCAAATGACTTTTATATGTATCTAAAATAAAATTTATACTTAGGATAGAAAAGATTTTCTTAACACCATAAAAGACTCAGATTATTACTCTCCATTGTAAAAAATACTGTAAAATTTAGTTTCTGATCTTTAACAATGTTCAATAACAATATTCCTTCTTTTCTGTAATATTGGAGAGATGGATACACATATGTTTGTATTTAAATAATCAATTCTATAATGGTTTTTATATAAGTATTTGCCTATTAAATATGTAAATAATAAGAACATAAACATCATAATAAATAGTTATCTGAATTTTGTTCTGGCAGTAACTGACCTGAGAAGAAAGGATTATGAAAAGTACATGAAAAGGGCAGTAGCCTTATTCCCAGAAGTTCTGATTCTAACATAAATGGGAATGTTGATTTTTTTCCCTTCTTTTATTATAGGCAGGTCTCAACCAGGTATATATTCACCTTGGTTTGAGGGGACATTAGTTATGGCTGAACACTCTGATTCCTCACTCCATCTGGACAATTTAATGAGCAGACTCCCTCTTTCAAGACCAAATGAGATAATGCATGCAAAATCATTTTGAAGAGCATAAAGTACTTTGCAAATGCAAAGTATTATTACTTTCAGACAAGTAATTAGTGCTTTCAGTAATAAAGTACCTCTTGACAGTAATATATGAATTATCGTTCTTTGGAAATGACCTTCTAATCAGTTGGGCACATACCTTTGTGTTAAGTACTGTAACTTAAGCTACATTTTCTTAATTTCTTGAGGAGAATCCAGGAAATTTTATAACAGGATATATCAGTCTATAAATATATATACTGCCTAGTATTTTTCATTGAACAGTATTTAGAACTCTAGAAAACTTCATTCGTTAAGCAGATCACTCAGAAATATATAATAACTTTAAAATCAAATATTCAGTAGCAATGCTACTGAAATATAGTAGAAATAATATACATATTTTGTATAAAAAACTTCTTTATTTAATTCAAATTTAACTTAAAATGTCTCTTTATATATGTTTATTTATGAATCTGTGGGACAATGCAAACCTATTCTTTATGAATGGGCATATTTCCTTCTTAATTTTATTCTTACTTATTTTATTGATGTGTCATTACAACAATAATTGAGTTATTTTAATTCACTTAAAGTATGATTTCTGAACATATATTATGACTCTGTTTGAACAAAACAGGATCAGTGACATACATTGATTTCAGATCTTTTGAAGAGGTATAAGTAATGAATTCCATCAGCAAAACAGAAAGAATGAAATGACCATATGGGAGTTGGAATAATATTGAGTATCACTAACAAAAATATTGTATTCTTTTTTTATGAAGGAACAGCACAGATTTGAATTGTCAGAACTGTGATTTTGTACCATCTCACTTAGGATCTTAGAGATTTTAAAAGATAAAATTACACGTGTATCTACAATGGCAAAATAATGTTAAAATCCAGACATGGGGCACCTGGGTGTCTCAGTGGGTTAAGCCTCTACCTCTGGCTCAAGTCATGATCTCAGGGTCCTGGGTTCGAGTCCTGCATTAGGCTCTCTACTCAGTGGGGATCCCGCTTTCCCGTCTCTGTCTGTCTCTCTGACTACTTGTGATCTCTCTCTCTGTTAAATAAATAAATAAGATCTTAAAAACAAACAAACAAACAAAAAAACAAACATCTCCTGAGGTAAAGAATAACTTAAGCCTTCAGAGGACTAAAACACAGTAGCAAACAATTTCTACTGGGTTTCAATCTTTTCAAAATTTATTTAATATTTCATAATTTGATTATTAGATTAATTTCTTAAAAATGCAAATATATGTGATAGTCTTAATACACGGTCAATAGAGTTGAAACAATAAAGATTTTTTTTTGAAAAGCTGAGAAGTGAATATCATGATTTTTTTTTTAAACAATTAGGGCTTATATTTCCTTCTTTGCAAAGTGAGGATTATATGGTAATAATGTTCTTTCACCTTTCCACAACTAAAAAAAAAAAATCTCATATACTAAATTCAAGAAAGAAACAAACAAAAAACCTAAGCAATCATAACAACAAAACAAACATATTAAACTTAACAGAAAAAAAGAGAACTTAAATGGTATTAACTTGATTTCCTATGAAGTGTATGTGTATATATATATTTTTTTTCCCAATCTAGAAATTTAAGGAGCCTATGGAGAAAAGTTTTCTATCTCTGACATTCATACCACTTCATGAGAGTACTTAGAAAAACTTGATGTAAAGACTTCTGATGCCCAAATTTTATATAAGAAAAATTCAAATTGAACTTATTTTCCTAACTGTATAAGAAATAAGACACTTCACTAAGGGAAGTTATCTTGGTCATGCAGCTGTTCTATTATCAGCAGAATCACCTTTCACAAAATACGCAAAAGAAAGATCTAGAGAGGGAGATTGGATTGTGAATATTTTCAAGGAAGTTTCTTGTATGTTAATTCTGGTTGTATTACATTTCTCTAGCTTCTCCTTCAGAGAGTAAAATTCTACAGAAATACAAAATTTTATGAGTTAAACTATATCCTTGAAAGAGATGAGGATATTATTTATTTTGAATTTGAAAATAATAAAATAGTTTTTGATGTATGCATACCAAAGTAAATAGTTTTACTAATTTTAATAATAATATCTAGTGGTATAATAAACTTATTTATGAACTATGTTTTATTGACCAACTAAACATTTAAACTATAATTATTATTTATTCTTAAAACAAGAACAGTCAATTAGTTGGTATCTTTATAAACCAAGTACATTTTGAAGAAAAAGTGGGTTTGCATTGAATGAAACATATTTTAGGAATCTAAATTTTCCTGATTATTACATTTTAACTTCAAGTTCTCTTTTAAAAACATATGCTTAGTATAATTCCTTTCCCCAGAGTATTTCTTTCCATAAAGCCAGAATGCTCTCTGAAACCAAAGTCTTCTCACGTATTTCTTTAATGATTAATGTTCCATCATCATCTAGGCTAATCTGTTTTTCAATATTCTCTTATTTTCAAGCACTGGACTTCTGTTGATGTTATACAGCGGTCATACTCTTAGGTTTATGGTGCTTAATAAAATTTTATTGCTACTTTTCTGTCAATCTCAAGAGTAAGTTAAATCTATACATTTATAATTAAACACATGGTTGCCCAGAAACTCATTCTCAAATAATAAATGGGGTTGTTCAGTTCCAACACTTAGTTTACTTTTCTATAAACTCAAAACTTATGCTATTAATCTAATTGTGATACTTTACCCACAAAAGTTTATGAATTCAAGTTTATGTGATTAAAATGATGATAAATCTCAAAATAATAGATATATCTATCACTGAACACAAACTCTTATCTTTACCAGGTGTACTAGCAGACTGAGAAAATAAACAAGATTTTGAAACAGCTTACTATCAGAAGAAATAACCTAGTAACTTTGCCCCTTTGAGAATGTTATACCAAACTCAGAGCTGGATTTCCTATTAGAACATATCCCCAAACCATTCATTTAATCAAGTTAATTGCCTCCAAAATCGGAGTCATTAACCTAGTCTGATGAGATTGAATATGTTATTGATGTTGGTCTAATTAAATATTTTATGGACAATAACCATTATGTCAGAAGTTGTTAATACAACTTTTGTTACGCATTTTGTTAAAGTAATTTCTATGACCTTTACAAATAATTTTCACAAACTGAAATAAATACATTGTTCTATTACAAGTAGATCATTTCAAGAAATATAGCCTTTTTCATGTTAAAAACAATTTATCAGGCCAAGAAACCTCAAGTTATACATGTAAGCCTAGCAAAAAATACCTATTTCCCCTTCACCTACTACTATACATAACAATGTATTCAATAAAGCAACAACATTAAAAAGTTATTTACACTTTTATCTAAAATACTTTTCATTATACTGTGCTTAAACTTGGTAACAAAGCCAATATCCCACTGTATGAACACTAACAAATCAGTGGCAGAAAAAGAAAAAGAGAAAGAAAAAACCTTAAAAAAAGGTATTATGCAATTATATCAGAAATCTCATTCATCTATACTATAAAGATAATTTCTCTGGAATATATTCTTTAAACATTATAAATTATTAATACCATTATCAAATCTTAAGAGAATTTTCTAAAGTAGATTTCCAACTTCTAAATCTCAATGTACACTAATAACCACCATGAATATAATTAATGTTTTAATAAAAAAGATTTTTGTGACATTTGAATTTTATTATTAAAGTCATTTTCTTTTTTGAAATGACTTTTAAGGAGTCCTTTACCTAAAATACTTTAAATATATTAGACCAATCAATATTTATTGAAAAAAATGACAAAAGAAAACAATTTCCTAACTCTACGAAAGCTTATTTTTGTTCTATAATTAAAAGTCTACATTAAAAGCTTTTCTAATAGAATTTTACAAATAGACTATGGTTCAATATTTTCTCTTAAATCCTGTTCTAAAACATTAAGCCTTGGTTAAATGTATTTCATTTGATCTATGTTTAATACTACTTTGCCAAAAAATGAGGTACATCATATTTCTAAGATTAAAAATCCAAATTCTAAAGTTTTCTCTTAAGTCAGCACAGCAGTCTTTATTTCTACATTTTAACGTAATTTTATTTTTCATGATTTTATAGACTCTTCAGTGTCAGTAGCTAAAATAGTCAGAAACATACCTCCATTTATGTTTTTAAACAATTTTCCATCTGAAATAACATCTACTGATGATAGCTATTGTCAAAGCAAGGCATTGTCATTCAAGAAGAAAGCACATTAACTTACCTGCTTTTTCTGACTGGTAAGATTACAAATCTTAAGAACATGAAGATATTCTCCCCTTAACACTCATGTGACTGACTTCAAATACCTTTTAAAAATTTGATCGTGACTCCCAGTGATAGAGTACTACAGCTCACTAATTTATACCTTCTCATGATTCAGCATTCAATCTGGTGCTTAAGCCAAGATTCTTTCTTTACTTACCCACAGGACACTAATAAAAAAGCATATAATACTTCATATCCAGGAATTCTGATTTTAACCTTCAGTTACTCACCTATGAGAGAGAGAGAGAGAAAGAGAGAGAAGATAGATAATGGTCAGTATTAAAAATGCTTAATGTTTCATGACATACTCAGGGAGCATTGTGATATAAAGAGGCCCTTTTTTGTTACTTTGTATGTTGATATATACATGTATATATCTGTATATATATGTTGATATATACATGTATATTTCTGTAAAGTAAATTATACTTGAGGATTTTTACATCGTTATAATTTTAAGGTCTTTATTTTCTATGTCAGCTTACTTGGGAAAAAATATAATAAATCTGCCAGGAAATAATTTAGCTCCCTGAAAAAAAGCATCTTAATATTTCAAGTACATTGCCTTAAACAATATTTCATTAAATTACTTCATTAAGACAAATATTCTACTAAAGCATTTGTTCACTGTCATCTAAGCTGTTGATCTCCTTCTTGACTGTTCCCTTTGGGCCCTTCCCTACACTCAAAAGTGCTCAGAGAAAAGACAAGTTATCCCAAGGGAAGCTGTAATTCTACTTCTCCCAACCTCTAGAGCTGAACGACCAGAAGTTGCTATCCTTCAGTGGTCTGAGACCACACTATGTTCTTTCTAGGATACTTTCTATACCATGATTTTTTTTTTCCTGCTGTAAATAAGCATTAAAATGATGAGAATGATTTGGGCTGAAAACTACAACATTTGACATAAGCAGTGAAAAATAACCTACAGAAATTAGTAGTTAAATATATACTCACTAAAGTGGGATTCTATTCCCTTCCAGCACATAAATTTTGGTAAACTGTAAGTTTTTCAAGAGAATTCTGGAAAGTTACAGTTTCTGTTTTTTTTTTTTTTTTTTTTTTTTTTACCCTCTCCTCTAGAAGTTAACATGTGATAATAAATGACTTTACTTTCAAAAGAAATTTATATTATTTTCAGAAAAATAGCTATTTTTTGTCAACTTAGGATGTATAAAGCCAGAAGAAAAGAGTTTTATAAGCACTGTTGAGTAAATCTCACAATATCCCTGTCAGGAGATCTTATTCTTATTATGTCTCTATTTTTGTTTATTTCTTTTTTTTTTTTTTTTTTTTTAAGAATTTATTTATTTATTTATTTATTTGTCAGAGAGAGAGAGTGAGCGAGGGAGCCCACAAACAGGCAGAGGTGAAAACAGAAGCAGGCTCCCTGCCGAGCAAGGAGCCTGATGCGGGACTTGATCCCAGAATGCTGAGATCATGATCTGAGCCAAAGGCAGTGGCTTAACCTACTGAGCCACCCAGGCATCCCATTATTTCTGTTTTTTTTTTTTTTTTTAAGATTATTTATTTATTTGAAAGAGATCACAAGTAGGCAGAAAGGCAGGCAGAGAGAGAGATGGGGAAGCTCCCTTGCTGAGCAGAGAGCCAGATGCGGGGCTCAATCCTAGGACCCTGAGATCATGACCTGAGCGAAAGGCAGAGGCTTAACCCACTGAGCCACCCAGGCACCCCACCGTTATTTCTGTTTTTTTTTTTTTTTTTTTTTTTTTTTTTTTTTAATAGTAAATACTGGGACTGATATTAGAACCCAAAGTATGTTTCCCCTCTCCAAAGTAATTTAAATAATCCAAAATTAATTTTAAAAGGAGAATTTAAAAGGAGAATGATGATTAATTAGGTAATCACTTCCAAACAATTACACTGATCATTAAAGACCAGGATTTTCAAGAGCCTACAAAACTATCCCCAGTAAAGTACATCTTTACCTTTATAAAAAACACATGAAGAAAGCACATGAAACTATAAAATCTGATGTCTTATTACTTGAAACTAACTTTACTTTTTTATGGTACACAATCTTTTGAGTAAAGAAAAAAATTAAAAGGGAGATGAAGAATTAAGGTGATATGTAAGTATTCTGACTTAGAATTTGTGCTATTTATATGATATGTGATTATTGGAATTAATTTAATCAGTCAGGTTTTTTAAGCATCTATTTATAAGCTACTTCTCAAGTCTGATCAGTTTTTTCATTATATATAGAATATCGTTGTCATCACTGTAAGGTAACAGACAATCATCCAAAAATTCACACCTATTCAAATGGGAATATGCTCTGCCAGGAAATTACTTTTTTTTTTTTTAGAAATCACTTTTAAACCACAAATCACTGAATGAAATGGTATATTATTTAAATACACATTTCTTCTAATACATGCCAGCAAATTCAAACTTAATAGATATTTATAATTATTGCTAAGAGTTAATCTCAGCCTTTCAATAGTCCCTGATTCCCTTCATTATGTCTAGTCTAGTGGTTAAGAGCTTCGAATTTCTGGAGATTGGCTGGCCTGAGTTTGAATATTACTCACCTTTGATATCTGTGTGGCCTTGGTGATATCTGTATGACCTTGAGCAATTACTTAATAGATCTAGGCCTCTTTAGTCTAGTCTTCAAGATAGCATAACAGCCTTCATCAAATATTGTTTAATCGATATTGGCTATCTATTTCATAAATATTGCTTAAGGGTCTGTTAAGCTACTAGATTTTATATAAATATCTGGATTTGTCTAGACTCTAGTACCAATTTTGAGTCACTCAATCATGACAGAGTTTCATCTTCTAAGAGAAGGAATTATCTATTGCTTCTTGTTTTACAGCATTTCCTGCTAAAGACTCCTCTGCCCATTGAGGTCCCCATTTGTACTGAGGTCAGTTTCATCAAGGAATTTCTTACACAAAGTCCACCAATGCCTTGAAATACATTAATATGTGTGTAGAGAAAAAGTCAAAGCTGTTTGGTAGGATGGACCTATTTATAGCATAGTTTGTTATGTATATAAGGGATCCATACACATGTCCCAAAATTATGTAAACTGTATAGAAATGATTTTATTAAAAATTAAACTATAAGCTCATCCTCCAACTCAAAAGGAGCTGAAAAATATATTTAAATGGTAAAACATCTATTTTCATCCTTCACGATTAATTTTCGAAGTTTACATGTTCTTTAAAAGAGTAAACCTTAGAAATATATATAAGTGAACTATTTTAATATAATCTTGGTACCAAAAAGAACAGCCTCACCAGCACTTTCATTCAATTATTATGCTCACTTTGTATAGTTAGTTATGCTTAGAATGGACCTCTTACTCTCTGTCCCAATTACAATGTAAAAGATGCTATACAAGTAAGGAAGATTAATACTCCCAATAATTTATATTAATGTATATAATAACATCTTACATGAGATGCTGGAGTCGACATAGAGCATGAAATCATCCATAATACCTAGCTTGCTAAAATGTAACTCAGAGGCCACTGAGGACTGGGAAGATTTTGGAGAAAGGTTTTGGAGAAGGTCTAGGCCTTTGGAATGCTAATGTCTTCCGGTGACCACTCTGCCATTGGAATGCCATGGGGGAGTTGCCTTTATTTATTTATTTTTTTTTAAAAAAAATTTATTTATTTATTAGACAGAAAGAGAGAGATCACAAGTAGGCAGAGAGGCATGCAAAGAGAGAGAGGGGGAAGCAGACTTCCTGATGAGCAGAGAGCCTGATACGGGGCTGGATCCCAGGACCCAAAGGCAGAGGCTTACGCCACTGAACCACCCTGGCGCCCCCTTGGGGGAGTTGCCTTACCCAAGATTTCTCAGCCCAAATAGCCACCTTTTGCTCAAAGAGATGAATGTATTGTCCTTTAGGCTATGTTTACCAGAACTCCTAGAACTTGCAGATTAACATACTGTATCTTTCCCATAAACAGATTGTCCTAGTTTCAGTAAGACTCCCTTGTCACGCATCACCTGCTTGAGAAACAGTGATAAGGATTTGTGATTATCCTGAAGCATCAGTAAAAATGGGAGCAAAGAAGAGCAAAGGGTATTCGCTCGGAGCATCGACCCCCTTGCCTTCTCTTTTTCACAGCAAAGTTTGGAGTAATCTTTCATCCATCGGTACAGGGATTGCTGGCCATTCCCAGCAGTGGAAGAGGTATTTGATCTTTTATGGGGAGCAGCAGTGGGGAGGTCAGTAGGGAGCTAGTGCTAGAGAAGTATGATTAACTGGGGCAACTCTGCGTTGTATTCTTTTTCTCTCCCACAATGCCCTGGGAATAACATAATCCATCTCCAAATATCACGAGGCAGCATAACAACAGAGACCCCCAGATGCCAGCTGGGTTTCAAGTGGGTACCAGTAGGGTAGCAATAAAACTTGATGTGTGATGCAGGCCAACATACCCTGAGCATCTACAAGTACCATCCAACAGAATCTCAGAGAACAAATAAGATCCTGGTTGCCTCCAGGATCAACTTTTTAAAAATCTGTTCTACTTTTTACATCATTAATTACACACCTGAAAACACAACAGAAAATATAACTTCAAATAGCTTTACAGAGGCAAACAAGCAAAAAGAGAGGAGGAAAGGAAATATCCATAAAATTATATCAAAGAATAAATGCAGAGAGATTTGGTCATGCATGAGACGGCACTCTAACCTAATATGCAATTGTAATGAAGCTACAATGCAAGTTTTAGTACCACATTTGAAGAAGTTAATTAGATTATTATACAATGTATATTAAGAAATAAATGTTTCTAAATATCTATGTCAATTAAAGAAAAGAGCAAAGAAAGTCCAGCAGTACTTTTAATAGCATATCAATTTTGTGTTTTGCAGTTTATCATTTATAGCAATTGGTAATTCTTGCATCAATTTTTGTAGGACATCGTGTGAGTTGTTTTTTTGTTTTGTTTTGTTTTGTTTTTCTATATTCTATTCCAATAGCATATATAAGTAATTAGAATTTAGGGTTGTGGTACAAGTGTTTTCATTACTCAAAGACTCCAAAGCACAGAGGCCCCAGGACGCTAAATGTCACTCAAACTCCCATGATGGCAGGCAACAGCTGATCAAAAAGCAATATAGCAAATGATTGTGGTCAGAAAGTGTTCAGTGTTATTACAGCGGAAATGTCAAAGAACCATCCACATGAAGGATCCTATATTTGATTTCATCTCAACGTTGGATGTGACTATTTTTTTCAAGTTTAGAAATTTGGCCTCCGTCTCTCTTTGTCACAGATTGTAGATTAACAGGAGTAAGAGAAAGAGTGAGAGAGACAGAGAAAGAGAGAAATCACTCCCTCTCCCTGAACCTCTAGCAACTACTGATCATTATATTGTTTTTATTATTTTGTCTTTTCCAATATTCACATAGTTGGAATCATACAGTGAGTAGTCTTTTCAGACTGGCTTCCTTTACTTAGCAACATGTATTTACAGTTCTTCAATGTGTTTTTGTAGCTTGAGAGTTCATATCTTGCTATCAATGAATAATATTGCATTGAATATTGGATATATCACAGTTTGTTTAAAATTCAACTAGGAAAGGACATCTTGGTTGCTTCCAATTTGGGACAATTATAAATAACAGTATATAAACACTGGTGCAAAGGTTTTTTTGTGTGTGAACATAAATTTCCTTTTCTTTTTTTTTTTTAATTTATTTTTTTTTATTATTTTTTTTTGTGAACATAAATTTTCAACTAATTTGGGTAAATGTCTAGGAGTGTTATCAGTAGATTATGTAAATTTGTGTTTAGTTTTACTAAGAAAGAGCTAAACTGTCTTCTAGAGTAGCTGTACCATTTTGCATTCCCACCAGCAATTAATAAGTTTCTGTTACTTCACATCTTTGCTAGCATTTGATGTGGTCAGTGTTTTGAATTTTAGCATTCTTAGAAAAGTATAGTGGTATCTCACTGTTATTTGAATATGCAACTCCCTAAAGAAATGATATCAAGAATCTTTCCATATATTTATGAGCAATCTGTATATTTTCTTTGGTGATAGGTCTATTCAGATCTTTTGCCCAAGTTTTTGATTGGGTTGTTTGTTTTCTTACTGTTGAGTCTTAATAGTTCTTTGTATATTTTGGATACATGTTTATTGTCAAGTATGTGTTTTGTGAATATTTTCTCCCAGTCTGTGGCTTGTCTTTTTATTCATATTTTTTTAAAGTAAAAGAGTACAAAAAAGAGACTGTACAATGATCAAACTATGCATATTAAAGATCAGAAACAGGGGTGTGTGGGTGGTTCAGGCATTAAGTGTCTGCCTTAGGCTCTGACCATGATCCCAAGGTCCTGTGGGAAGCCTGCTTTTCCCTCTCCCACTCTCTCTGCTTGTGTTCCTTCTCTCACTGTGTCTCTCTCTGTCAAATAAATAAAATCTTTTAAAAAAATCAAAAACTTGGGGCACCTGTGTGGTTCAGTGGGTTAAAGCCACTGCCTTTGTCTCAGGTCATGGTCTCAGGGTCCTGGGGAGCCTGCTTCCCTCTTTCTCTCTGCCTCCCCCTCTGCCTACTTGTGATCTCTCTCTCTGTGTCAAATAAATAAATAAAATCTTTTAAAAAATCAAAAACAAATGTAAGCTTAGAGGAGACCTTCTTAAAGTGGTATGCAAGTTTATATTATGTATATAATCTTTCACACAAAATTCTGCTTTGATATTCTCTAGAAATGTTCTGAGCTTATTGAAATCATGTTGTATCTGTATCTATGTGCCTTTCTCTAACAGTTTAAAAATATTTATCATAACTTCGAATAGTGGCTGTGCAGCATTTTCACCAATAAAAGAGCATTTCATACTCCCATTGGACAAAATTATTAAAGCAAACAAACAAGCAAAAAACCCAAACCAGACAAAATATTTGTGATATAATACCACAAAAAAGCGGGGCGGGGGGACCAAAGAGGTAGAATTGAGAAATATACTGATATGCTCCAGATTAAAGAACAAATCCCTTAGGCATTATCACCTTTAGAAAGACATAATGACATCTTTTTTTTCTCTTGTTTTTTTAGAAACCTGGGCTCAAAGAGTAACAAAAGCTACCCATCTCTATGTCTTTTTTTGGTAACTGGTCAATAAACCTCCTGAAAGTAATATCCTACCTCTGTGTCCTTTATGGAACCCAGGAAGCAAAATATTGACTATAATCTTAGAGGTCGTGACCTATGTTTGTCCAACTCTGAACTCATTTTCCTTCCTTTTCTTATATTCATCCTCCTCTTTTCCTCCTAGTTGGTCTTGTCTTGATTATCTCCATGTTTAAATATTCTCTATGTGGCTCTCTAAAATTTAAAAAAAAAATATCGATGGAAATCTAAAGAGATGATGCCACAATGTCATATTTAATTCTACTATAGAAACTCTTCCTTATACGAATTAGGATATTTTTCAAATAAAGAAAAAATATGTATTGAATAGATGGAAAAAAGTTTCCTATTTGTTAGAAATTGAAATGTGCCCTGCCAAAATTCTTAGCCTCTCAAAACTCAGGATATGGTTAACTTTGGAAATTGAGCCTTTAAGGAGATAATTAGTAAAATTAGGTCATATGGATAGGCCCTAATTCAATATGATTTTGATGTTCTTTTAAGAAAAAGAGATTAAGACAGAGACAATACACAGACTGAGAGGTGACCATATGAGGGCACAGTGAGAAGGCAGCTGTCTGCAAAGCAGGAGGAGAAACTTCAAAAGAAATTAAACTAGCCAACACTTTGATCTTGGACTTCTAGTATCCAGAACTGTGCGAAAGTACATTTCTGTTGAATAAGCCCTTGTGTTCATAGTACCTTGTTATGACAGGCCTAGCAAAGTAATATACTAGGGTTCCTCGTGTACCTATCTATTTTGTGAAGAAGGTTCACAGTGACATGTAGCTAAGGATTATTAAAAACAAATAATAAACAGAAACCCCAACTCTTTCTTATCCTTAAAGTATTTTTAAGAGGATTATTGCAGAATGCTTAATTTCTTCCAATTTCCCCTCTACGAGCAGTATGTGATAGTTAATACTGCTGTTAATGAGACGTAAAAATAAAGAAGAGCAGTAGAAAGGGTCTTCTGAAGCATTTGATGGAGCTGTTCCTTCCTCTCTGCCTCTGCTTAGTTAAGCTTTTTAAGCCCAAGTCTATTTGTTACATAACTGGATAATGACTTAATTTGAACAAGTTAACAATTTCACACCTTCTAAGCATAAGGTGAAAACTAAGTAAAATCACTAATCTAATATCCTCACATAGGTCACTTTTATTACCTATAATGGAACAATGAGATAAACGTGCACTTTCAAATTCAAACACTCGATTACCTGCACTAATGGAGGAAATAAGAACCGTGGATAATCTGAGACAGTGTCATTTAGGCTTAGCTTTGGAATATGTTTGTTTGCTCATTCCTTCATATTTGATAGTCTACAGATCCACATCCACCAAAATAATGACATTATGGCTTTTAAAATAAATTCCAGAATCTCTGAAGCCTACAACTATGCACCTGTGCCTGAAGACTTCTTCATAAGTATATTCCGTGATGAAAAAGCAAGGAATAAATCCTGTAGATTTTAGGAAAAGAAAATAAATCCTGTAGTTGTTGGGTGTTGTTGTTGTTGTTTAATATGTCATTTATCAGGCCAGGCCAGGCCCTGAGGGGAGGGAATCCCCCATTAGATTCCATTGCTTAATCTCTGCTACAGCCAGTCTGAGTTGATTGTCAGCATCATAGCTACTGATATGGGTTAAATATAGGAAAGGTCATTCTTTAAATGTCTTTCTCATCAGTTTAATAGCACAGGTTAGCTTACAGATTAGTTATTAGTGCTGGAAAGTAATGGAGTGACTGCTTCTAAAGAGACAGAATGCATAATCAGTAAGTTACAGTGCTAATTGGTAAAGGGCAGCTGTACATCTGCAAATACAACATCGGTTTCAGAACAGTCCTTAAATCCCAACCCCAGTGTCTTCTCCACCGTGTCCATTGCAGTCACTATAGAACATATATCCTGTTTTGTCAGTCCCTGTTTAGAAACTACAAATGGCTTCTCACTGCACTTAACAGAAAAGCCAAGCTTTTCTATGACCCATTTCTACTTGATATGACCCCTGACTTCCATTAAATAAACTTTTTTTTTTTAATTTAACTAACATTTGCTGACACCCCAGGTACCAGATTCCCAGGAATATAAACATGGATGAGACAGAGACCCTGACCTTATAGCACTTTCTATTCAGAATGGGGCATATGAAAAATAAAGAATTAGCATTCAAGAGAAAAATATTTGGGAGTGCTGGGTGGCTCAGTCGTTGTAACGTCTGCCTTCAGATCAGGTCATGATCTCAGGGTCCTGCGATCAAGCCCCGCATCAGCAGGAAGCCTGCTGCTCCCTCTTCCACTCCCCTTGCTTGTGTTCCCTCTCTCGCTGTCTCTCTCTGTGTGTCAAATAAATAAATAAAATATTTAAAAGAGAAAGAAAAAGAGAGAATATTTTTATTGTGTTAGTAGTCTTGAAGAGGAAAAAAAAAATTAACTTTGAAAGTTTTATGAAAGAAGTGACCTTAATGATTGTTCTACTAAGTGATATAGGAATTAGATATGCATAGATGGAGAGAGAGCAATTTAGTTTGAGGGCAAATTCTGAACAAGAATGGTGGGACAAAAATTTCAATGAATAAGAATGTGTTGAATTTGAAGAAAACATAACATGTACAAACATTATATAATTAATGTGTTATATTTTCAAAGATATCACTTAATTGTCATCCTAACCAAATAAATTAGGTATTATTATCTCCAATTTATAGACGAATCAACTGAATAAAATGTGAAGACTCTATATGACCTATTATTCCAGATCCTTCAAGAAGGAGATGCTAAAAGACAATTACACATGCAAAAGATTTATAGGAGAAAATGCCTGTGTTCGTCAAAGAGAAGGGAACCACTAAAGGCTGGAGCTATCACATTGTGAGGCAGGACTACCCTGAATGAAGGGAAGAGGGAAGGAAGAAAAGTTGAATGGAAGCATTTAAAATGCAGTACAATTCCAAAGAAAGTTTGGCCAGGCCATCTGGAATCCTTCAGACTATCAAAGTCACATATCTTCCCAGAGCGGGCCTATCTCAATATCCATGCCATGTTTAGTCACTGGTTGGTAGCAACCAATGGACAATGGTGCCTCAAAACCAATCACAATGATGGAGTTCAGAGCACATCAGCCTGGGGTCAGAGGCTAGTTTCTGCAGAGGTCTGAAAGGCTACCACACCAACAAACTGACAAGGGACTGAAGTGGTATTCCAACCAAGTCTATGTAGTTAATTTAACCAAAA